>NC_056729.1:1044516756-1044654256 GCF_019279795.1 Protopterus annectens | reverse complement strand
AGCAGTGAACACAGTACCATTATTCATTTAACAAATCATGGGTTGCATTGTAACAGTGAACACAGTACCATTATTCATTTAACAAATCATGGGTTGCATTGTAGCAGTGAACACAGTACCATTATTCATTTAACAAATCATTGGTTGCATTGTAGCAGTGAACACAGTACCATTATTCATTTAACAAATCATGGGTTGCATTGTAGCAGTGAACACAGTACCATTATTCATTTAACAAATCATGGGTTGCATTGTAGCAGTGAACACAGTACCATTATTCATTTAACAAATCATGGGTTGCATTGTAACAGTGAACACAGTACCATTATTCATTTAACAAATCATGGGTTGCATTGTAACAGTGAGCACAGTAGCATTAGTCATTTAACAAATCATGGGTTGCATTGTAGCAGTGAACACAGTACCATTATTCATTTAACAAATCATGGGTTGCATTGTAGCAGTGAACACAGTACCATTATTCATTTAACAAATCATGGGTTGCATTGTAACAGTGAACACAGTACCATTATTCATTTAACAAATCATGGGTTGCATTGTAACAGTGAACACAGTACCATTAGTCATTTAACAAATCATGGGTTGCATTGTAGCAGTGAACACAGTACCATTATTCATTTAACAAATCATGGGTTGCATTGTAGCAGTGAACACAGTACCATTATTCATTTAACAAATCATGGGTTGCATTGTAGCAGTGAACACAGTACCATTATTCATTTAACAAATCATGGGTTGCATTGTAACAGTGAACACAGTACCATTATTCATTTAACAAATCATGGGTTGCATTGTAACAGTGAACACAGTACCATTATTCATTTAACAAATCATGGGTTGCATTGTAACAGTGAACACAGTACCATTATTCATTTAACAAATCATGGGTTGCATTGTAGCTTCTTAAACAATTATTGTTAGTAGATTATTACAGCTGCAGTTAAAAGTCCGTAAGTTTTTTTTTTTTGGCTTCAACTTCGGGAAGATTTTTTTTTTGTCTTTTGTTTTCACCTTCAGATTCAGAGAGGTCAGCCTGTGGATTGCCCATGACAGCAAACCAGATGGCCATGTTATGTTTCTAAGCATATCTATTCTTAGTTTCAAAAAACAAAACAAGATAACCACAACATTTTCTTGCACTTGCTCTAACTGATTTGGTTGAATTTATCAGTGTTTTTTAGCTGGCATTTGTTAAAGAATCATCGTCTGTTTGTTACAGTTCTGCTCTTATGTTGTTTTAACAGTATTCTAATATTTCTTAACCTGTCTGGTACTGCAAAAGCTCTTCTGAGTTTGCCAAAGTTCTCCTGAGTCAGCCAAAATATTTCTTAATTTTCCAAAGCTTTTTCTGTTCTCTTACATTGTTTACTTTTTTCTGTATTTTGTTGAACATTTTGCATGATTAGTGCACTTATTTCCAAGGATTCCTGATATTGCAGGCATTCTGACATTTGTTTTAATGCATTTGTTACTACACTTGAGCTCAAAACCAGTTTGTTTTATATTAAGAGGGTTCTTTTGCACCCTAGGGTGAGCAGAGCTGAATTCAACCCATTCAAGTTGGAAATTGCCAGTACAAAGTTTATCATGTGTTAATGTGATCAGCCTGAGGGGATTAACTGTGCAAAAGTCTTTCATCCTGCTGGTATAAAAGAATTATATTTTTGTGAGATTGTGCTAATTTATTCAGAGCTTCCCTATGCCTGGTTTGGACACAAGACTTGGATTGCTTCTAAAAGCATGTAGACCTGCAAAGCTGATAAAAGTATTTTTTTGTACTTTCTCGAATATGGTTCCCCATGCTTTGTATATAAGCAGACCTCTCCAGTTTATAATCCTCTATAGGAAACACTCTCCATAGTCTCCCACTGTTCACAGCTGCTCAAAGAGCTGCCAGTTTATGCAAAGGGCAGTACCACTGCAGGTCATCTAACCCAAGCTGCTCAACGTTTGGTGACGTTTTCCAGAGGTCTGAAAAATTCTGCTGTAATTCACTGCTAAAATTGAAAAATAAGTATTTTTTGAGTTTTCTTTGCACTTTGCTGACTGTATTTTATCATTTTGCTGCCTCATTTTACTGATTTTTACCATATTTGTCTGCACTTTAAAAAAGCTGTTCTGTTGCCTTAAGTAACTAGTACATAGCATAAACTAGATTCAGATCTGCTGACTCTAGACAGTCCTGTTGCACTAGAGCACTATTCCAGCCATCTTATATTAGGAGAACCCTGCCTGCACCCTTGTGGCAGAAGTGCGTAGTCTGAGCCTCATCTGAGTTGGAGATTACTGGAGGAAAGCTCATCCTGTGCTTTCCAAATGTTAGCTTAGCTTAAAATGTTTTCATTTTTCCAGTATTTATGCCTCGTGTTTGCGCATAGCTGGGCACCACTCAACGGGATTCAGTGGTGCCCTGTATAGATGCAAATGCCTTGAAAGATGATTTTCTCCTCAACATCTATTTTTGAACCTTCCCAAGCTTCCCTGCTGCATTGCAGGAAACTCAAATGTGCTCTGAAAAGCGTAGCCATAGTTTTCACCCCTAGCCTTCAATAGAATAACCCCCTTTGTTAATCCTAGAGCAAAATCTGATCAAACTAGCCAACTACCCAATAGTAGTCACAGTAAAAACCTGCCATAATGGACAGTCAGTCAGCCTGATTGACATGGACATCCTGAGGTAATGTAGTAATTGCCTCATGTATACTGACAACCACTTACTACTAAAACAAAGAAATACAATATGTTAGAGATGTAATTACACTATGAATTTGGAATAATTTTTTTTCATGTAACAACAAACTGGACATCAAACATGTTGTCAGCAACCACACATCACCTATCACACAAAGCAAGGTCACAACACATAAACGCTATACAGAGGTACTCAATAGAAACCTACCAAGAGATCAGAGACCTCCCAAGTGCAAACCACTTGCATACAGTGCAAAGCAAATGGAATCCACTACACCTGACAACACATATACCAGTGTCTCAGCAAAGAAACCCATAAGGCAAAACACATCAAAACCAAATGTCATGGTCATAGGTGACTCCATAGTGAGACACACAGATGTCCCCCTCACCAGGGTGAACAAGGAGAAAGTCATGGTCAGCTGTCTGTCAGATGCCAGGATCCATCAAATCATGCACACACTCAAGTAACGCAACAACAATTACTGTTATGACTCGGTCATAGTACTTGTTGGGCAGAATGACTTCAGATGTACCTCTCTAGACTATATGAAGAGAGACATGATTGAACTCTCAGTTTATGTACTCCAGGCAGGTATGTCCCTATCCCTAAGCAGCATTTTACCTTCACCCAGGATGATGCCACAATATAGACAAAAAATGACTGACTTCATCAATTGGCTTAGCTGCTGATGTCTATCCAGGGGAATCAGATATCTGTCATCCTGGGAAGATATGGTTGACAGAACACACTGCTTTGCCAGAGATGGTCTTCTAGGTTTCTGATACTGACAAAGATGCTTGCCTCCCCCATAGTGCCTTTTTAGGCAATGTCATCACAGCAAACTTGCTGACATAAAAAAGAAAATCTACTCGAGGCAAACTCAAGGTTATGCTGCTTAAAGCTATGAACAAGAAACTGCACTCCCTGGAAGTACTCCTTACCACAGAAAATGCTGATGTCTGTGCACTCACTGAGACATGGTTCAAGGCTGCAGAGAGCACCCTGGCTGTGCAACGCTATGATGCCTTCCACACATTTAGACCCCAAAATGAGTGTGAACGATCCAAAAGTGGAGATGTATCTGTCTTCATTAAAGCCAAGTACATACTGAGACTTTTTAAACTCTATGACTGTCTTGAGCTACTGCAAGTCCAACTAACTGTAGGGAAAACATTTTACCACATCCTTGCTAGCTACAGGTCCATGAACCAAGAAAAGCACACTGGCTACCTGGACGTATTAGAGCCACTCACTATACAGCCAGACACTTTGTTCATGCGAGATTTCAGCTTTTCTTCCATCTATTTGCGAGACATACATGAGCACATACATGCTCACCCTGAAGTTCCTGAACTTTGTCAATACAAATGCACTGGAGCAGCTAGTCTGCACCCCCACAAGAGGCTCAAATGTCCTAGACTTAGTACTAATCAACATGGGGGATCACTGCACTACCCCCTGTGCATTGCCCACCCTGGTAATGTCAAACCATAAATCTGTCTTGTTCAAAGTAATGATCAGACCTGATGTCCCCACAGGAGCAAAAAAAATGAAAATTTTCTCCAAAGCAAACTACAGCCTACTAGGTGAAGATATAAAAAGTTTCAGAACCCCTGCTAACATAGCCAAAAATGACTCCCAGGAGAGGAGTACACAAATGCCCTGTATAACTACCTAAACAACTGTATATACTCAACTGTATCTGACCGTATCAAATCCAGGTCCTCCTGATAAAATAGGCCACCCTTGTGGACCTCAAGTATAAATAGGTTATATAACAAAAGGCGGAAACTGATGTCTAACAAGAGGGAACTTAATCAGCAGAAGAAGAAGTCCTCTAAAGCTAGTTACAAAGCTAAATTAGCATCCCTAGCTAAGGATAATCACAATACATTCTTTAGCTATGTCCAAAATCTAAAAGGCACTCCCAACTATGTCCCAAATTTATAGTGGATGGTACCTCTCATACTAAACCTGAGGAGACTGCCAACCTGCTAGCTGACAGATTTGTTGCAAACCTCCCCCCCCCTGTCCCCACCAGCCGTACCCCAAAGCATACCTGACACCAGTCCTCAACCTAGTATCTCCAAAGACCACATCATATCCATGCTCTCCAAGGCCAGAAACATGGTGCCTATGGGACCATATAACATCCCCGGCTGTTTATTAATCAGTCTAAAACAAGACCTGCAGAATCACTTGGCACTATCTTTAACTTCAGCCTGAGCACCAGCTTTGCTCCAGAAGTGTGGAAAACATCAACAGTAATCCCCTTGCAGAAAGGGGGTACATCAACCGACCCTGGAAATTATAGACCCATAAGTCTAACCAGCCTTATCTGCAAGGCCATGGAAAGAGTCATCACGGACCTTATTAACAAGGACATAAGTAGTCTTCAAACTCTTGACTGGACCCAGTTTGGCTTCATTAAGGGTAGATCATGCTTGCTGAATCTGGTGGAATTCTTCAAGAATGTCACCAAAGCCTTGGAGGAAGGCAAAACAGTACTTACTGCTGATCTTGACTTGGCCATGGCTTTTGACACTATCCCCCTTTCAGGTATCATTGAGAAACTCTCCTAGCTATGGATTACATGCCCCCCTGTTGCAGGAGGAAGCAGCGGCCCACAAAAATAAAAAAAAAACTGATAGACCAAAAAAGGGCCATAAAGATGATAGAGTGGACTATTTAGGATAAGAAAGAAATTATGTATTGTTACTAGTATGCAAAAAGGCCAGAACTTTCAGACACAAGATATAAAAAAAGGATTAAGAGAGAAATAAGATGAAAGAAAAATACTTCCAGAAGAAAAACTGTCAGAAGTTCAAATAAAAATGTGTGTTTATTAATACAACAGATTTGTGAAAAGCATTATATAGACCAAGAAACTTTGACCTGTTTGGAAAAAAATAATCTAAGGAAGTGTGAAAATATAAACAACAAAACCTAGAGATTCTTGAAAAGTATAAAAAAGAAATATGGACATAGGAAAGAAAGAGAGCTTTGATATGGTACAATATTTATGCAAAGTGGAACGCCAAATTAATCAATACGAAAAAGGCAGCCTGAAAGATATTCAAAGAGAAATACAGGCAAAGACATCCAGATATGGAAAATTTCACAATAAAAATGGAATGTAGAAAAGAAGATTATTAAAGTAGAAGTTAAAAAAAATAGAAGTTGAAGTTATAAAGTCTCTGCGAAGTGAAGGATTTGGTGTAGAAGGTCTAACACAGGTTACGTCACAGCATGATGGAATGAGTCCCCAAAGTAAGGAGAAACAGGAAGATCAGGAAACATCTGAAGAAGTAATATGGACATGGGAAATAAAAAGCAATTTAACATGGTGTAATATTTATGCAAATGAGAAAGCAAAACTAATCAATACAAAAAGAGCAGAACCAAAGATATTTAAAGAAAAATACAGGCAAATTAGTCCAGACATAGAACATTTTACAATACAAAAAATAAGAAGACAAAAGGAAAAGTAGAAAAGAATATTATTAATGGAGAAGTTAAAGAAATAGAAGCTGAGGTTATAGAGTACCTTACAAAGTGAAGGGTTCAGTGTACAAAGTCTAACTCAGACAGCACCACAACAGGATAGAACAACTGATATCCAAATTAATGGGAAACCAGTGGAATGGGAAGCAATTGTTTGGGTGCCATATGAATATATTTTGGAGCCTTTCACGGGAAACCGGTATAAATGTTCACTTGAAGCTGGGCAGCAAGGGAAGGAACAGGAAACTGTGGCAACTCTGACACAGTCAATGATGAGAAGTGATAGGCCAGTGAGTTCTCATGTGACAGAGCAGCAGATGACACAGGATGAAACTGAAGAGAATGTGCCACAGGATGATGCTATAGAACTTTCTACAGAATGCCTGCAGAAAATGGAAAACAAAAAATGTGCCCTCAGTTTAAAAGAAAAGGAGCTAAGAGAAGATTTGCTTGATTTAATACAGATAGACATACACATTAAGATCAATGAAGGAAATAGACTGCAGAAGGTCAATAAAACTCAAAAAGTTAGAAGTTTGATAAAACAAATTAACACAGTAATTAAGACTGTCCATAAAGTTCCATGTGATATAAAAGACATAAACAGGATATATTATTGTGCAGCTAAATTAATAACATATATCATTCTACCACAAGAACACAGGGTAGTGTGGGAAAGGAAGATGAGAAATTGAATACAATCGTGGAAGTACTGCATAAGAAAATTATAAAGCAATTAAAACAGGAAGTGTCACTATTAGAAGAGTATAGAAGAAGGAACATATCAACAAAAATACTCAGAAAGATAGACATGATAAAAGCAATGCACAGTATTATATGGATCAGGATTTATCATGCACTATCGCAAATAATAATCTAAAAATGTCAGCACAGGCAGAAAAACTTGGAAGATACACAGATAAATCTAAAGGAAAAGTACAAAATAAGCAATTTATTGATGACCTGAAAAAGTTTTATAGAGAATTGGGAAACAAGGGAAAAGGAATTGAAAGACTACCAGAAAAAGAAGAAATAGATAGATTTTGGAGGAGTATTTATGAAGATCCTGTGGAACATAACAAAGATGCTAAATGGATAGAAGAAGTAAAAGAAAGATTAAGAAGTCCAAAGGTTCCGGATATGAAATGGGATAAAGTAACAGCCAGAGAGATTGAGATAAAATTAAGAAACGCCTCTGACTGGAAAATCCCAAGCCCAGATGTAGTACCTACCTTCTGGTTAAAAGTATTAACATCCTTGCATGAAGATTTAGCCATGAGTAAGAACTGTTTATATGCGCACCCTGAACAGACACCAACCTGGTTAACAACAGGAAAAACAATGCTAAAAGTGAACCTGCAAGCTACCCTAAAAATTATAGACCAATATCCTGCCTTCTAAAGATGTATAAACTATACACTGGAATGGATGCGGACAGAATTTATAGTTAGAAGAAAACTCAATTATGGCAATAGAAGAATAGGGAAATAAAAGAAAATCATATGGAACAAAGGATCATTTGTTGTTAAATAAAGTCATAGTGGGGAACTGTGAAAAGGGGAACAATCTAAGTATGGCATGGATTGACTATAAAAAAGCATTTGGCAGTATCCCACATTCATGGGTAGAAGAGTGCTTAAAAATGTATAAGATACACCCTAGACTGACAAACTACATCACAGTGACCATGAAATAGTGGCAAACCACTGCAGTCAAGCCATGATAAAGGACAAATTATTATTCCAGGGTTAAAAATACAAAGGGGGATATTCCAGGGTGACTCTCTGTCACCTTTGCTCTTGTGCCTTACCCTTAACCCATTAAGCTGTCTACTTAACAGAGTAGGTCATGGCTATAATTTAGCTCCCAAAAAGCAAGATGAATATATGAAGATGTCTCATCTTCTCTTTGTTAATGATTTAAAACTGTATAGCTCATCAAATGAGGAACTGCAAGCACAACTGCAAGTAGTTAAAACTTTTTCAGATGGTATAAGAATGTCATTTGGTCTTGATAAATGTGTAAAAGCAACCTTTAAAGATGGAAAGCTGCAGCACCAAGAAAACATCAGTTTGGGACAAGAATGTGATACAAAAGAACTTGAGCAAGAGGGAGTATATAAATATTTTGGAACTGATGAAGGAGCAACAGTAAAACATGAACAAATGTGAATAAAACTTAGTAAGGAATATTTCAGTAGACTTAAATTAATCCTGAAAACAGACTTGACTTCTAGGAACAAAATTCAAGCTATAAACCAATTTGCTCTTCCTGTCCTAACTTACAGTTCTGGAATGATTGACTGGCCCCAAAATGTGTTGGATAAATTAGACAGGAAAACAAGAAATATGCTTCATGCTCATCAAATCATTTCTAAAAATCTGTGCATACCAGGATTATATATTCTCCATTCTGATAACGTAATATATATAATATATTGCATTATGCAATAAAAGTATAGTTTATAATGTGGATGCTGACTGAAAAAAAAAAAACAATCAGCATGCACATTGTACATAGACATATCATTACTCCACTCTGGATGGCTTTAGCTATTACTCAAAATAACTACATCTGCCATGTTTCTTACTATCTAATCATGATTCAAAACACCAAAAAACATACTTGGAACAAGTGGCTCGCTGAAACCTGAAAATACAGGCACCAGGATTGTACTTAAAGGAAAATTCCCTTAAATACTTTTAAAATCACTGCTCATAGATTTTTTATTTATTTATTTATTTATTTATTATATTTAACATTTGTTGACCGGGAATGTCCGACTAGGTTCCACAGAGCCTGTTTTCAGCGGAGGCCCGGGGAGAAATGCTCCAGATGCATGTCTTTGGAATTGTACTTTTGTAAAATTATTCTTTTAATGTATAAATAAAAGAATTTGATTTTAAATCTGCAATCAGTGATTTTAAAAGCATTTAAGGGAATTTTCCTTTAAGTACAATCCTGGTGCTTGTATTTCCAACTTTAAGTGAGCTGTTATCTCCAAGTATGTTTTCTACTATGCAAAATACATAAAGTAAACTCAAGTATGAAAAGAGTGGAAGACAAATGTCCATCCTCCCAAATAAACCATTGAAAATATCACAATATATAAACAGAAAAAGTGAAAAAAAAAATTCACTGCAGGGATATCGGAAGTCAACAAGCACCAGGACATAAACGTGTATATCCATGAGTTCCACATTAAGAAAAAGAGTAACAGAAACTGCATTCTCCCCAATGCACTGTACAAGCATTGACATGTGCATGCTAAATGCATGTGCAGTACAAACTTTAAATGTAACATACAGAGGATAAGCCATGGTAGAACACTAAAGTTAATGTGTATGACATCAGCACATTTTTCTTAAATAACGCTTTTGTGTAATAGCAATAATCCACTCATCTGTTGGTTAACCTACAGCTGACTTCTCCCTCATGAAAAAAAAAAATATATGCCACACATATCTTTGCCCTCAAGATCAAACCATGCCTTCTGTGGGTAAATCCAGCATTACCTGCCTTCATGGATTATTTCTAAATTGTAGGATTATGGAACTTGTATTATGATCATAGCTTTGCCATTACCATGAAATTCATTTTCTAAACCTATACTGCAAGATAGTTCATATATCACACCCCATAATCATATGCATTTTATATCTATTGCTTATCACTTGAAGTGGCCACAGTGGTGCAGCAGGTAGCATTGCTGCCTCACAGCAAGAGGTTCTCCAGTTCGATCCTTGGCTGGGGTGCCTTCTGTGCAGAGTCTGCATGCCCTTGCTGTGGTAACATGGGTTTCCTCCAGGTGCTTCAGTTTCCTCCCAAAAACATGCTGTAGGTGGATTGGACATTCTAAATTGGCCCTAGACATGAGTGTGTGCCTTCTGTGGAAGATTGGGTACCGGGCTGATAACTTGACAGTGTAAAACTCCACTGTAAATCATGAGCAGACAGGTAATCCACTGTGGTGACCTCTAACTTGGAAAAGCCAGAAGAAGATTTATTCCTTATCACTTAAGTCTTATATATATCAGTATAATATAGTACCCTTAAAATAAACATACCAGCCAATCAAAAAATGAGCCCTAACATATGCTGTGTTAAGTATTCATGTGTAGATCCCTCTATTCATAGTGCAAACTTTAAGTTGGTGAATGTAAAGGTTATAGTAATTGTACTTTTACCACTTGTGATGCCACCTTGGGGTGGTATAATACCATGGTGGCTGAGTGGTAAAATATTTTCCTCACAGCTTTTGTGTCTGGGGTTTCAGGCAGAGCAATCTACATGTGTTTCTTCTAAGCATTGCACTTTTGTCCCACTTCCAAAAATCATCCTAGCTGGCTATTCTAAACTTTAAATTCATATGTATATTGTATGTACAATGACCACAAACAGATCCAAACAGGTGAAAGTAAACCAAACAACAAAGCCAGTGACATGTGGATAAAAAACTGAGATCTTTAATTTCTCTGATGTCTCAGCACAATTGCCTTCCAGGGGTAAAAACATTTTCTACTCAAATAACATACCTTATATAATCCTAACAATTACATCATAAAATAATTGAACAATTAAACAACTGAAATCTCTAAGATAAAATATTTAAAGTAACATACGCCAATTCAATTTCACATTCATTCCCTTTGGAACCATAGTATCAAATTTCAGTATTTACAGTGCTTCCTTACATAAAGGTTTACTTTTCCTACTAGTTTCTCCAGAGTAAAGATGGTCAACCTTTTTTAAAACAGTAGCTTGTAAGCCATCCGTAGAACCCCCATGTGCTTGCCAGAAATGTTCAGCCACTGAACTTGTTCCTTTCTGTTATTAATGTCACGGACATGTTCTAACACCCTTGTTTTGAATGCCCTGTTAGATTCCCCTATGTAAAATAGTTTACTTTCATATGTATATTGTATTTACCTTGCCATTGTGACCCTACTCACAGCTGAAGACCACTTAAATAATTAAACAATTATATATACAGCAGTACTTTAAGACCAAGATTGCCTTAAACATTGTGTTACATGTGCATCATCAAGGTCATTTTGACTGTATGCAACACTGACCATTTAAGGTGGTAAAATAAGAACTAGAGGTATTTTCAAATATGAAGCCCTATCTCCTGGTCATGTGGTCCAAAGCCGAGAAGCATCAAATTTCAGTGTCTGTAAAGGATGCAGTTTAAGTGCTTCAGAGCAACATACCACAGCTATATGAAGTAATTAATATTAGTAGCAGATTTTCACATTAAAAAATGTTATTTCACGTGCTTCTTACAACTATGTATTTTCCATAGTATGCAGCCTCATTATCGTGAGACTAGGAGAACTCAGTCACTAATATCAGTCTGCTTGGATTACTGACACATATCCAGTATATAGTCTCACACATGGGAAGCTAGCTTCCCATTAAACTCAGAAGAGTAGGTCTCCCTATGTAATGCCTTTATATACCCAAGACCACATGCTATGGCATGGACAGTGATTCCTCTTTCAACAAATGCACCTATATATTTGAGACACTTATGGCTACCTAACCTGTCAGTGTTTTCTATGTGAACAAAATCACCTTATTTAAATACTTTTGTGCTTTAGTCCAGTATTAATGAGTAAAACCCTATTTGGTATTATTCTTGTTTGGAATAACTTCTGGATTTTTTTGCTCATTTTAATAAGAGACATGCATGGCCGATTATTATCAACAAATGAAACGATTATTACAAACCATCTTTCAGCACCTCTGCCCACATGACATAGTGAGATGAAGCTCTAACTGCAGCCCAGATAGCACATGTCCAGTTAGCAGCATGTACAACACACAGACCAGGCTGAGCATCGTGGGCTTGAGTGGCTGATGCCAGCTTGCAATTAAAGCAGCTAATTAAATGCTCAGCCATTTAGTCACCTGCACTCACTGTTGGACATCCAGTTATACTTTTAAGAGATGACCGTATTCCAAAGATGGATCCATTCTGTTCATGAGTAGCAACATGTTACATTGTACTACTGCATTTCTTTACATTCCTTTATGATAAACAGCAGGTAACCCCCAACTCCCATTCACCTCCCCCCTTCAGCTTTCCCAGAATTCAAGTGTATGTCCAAAAAACTCCCAAAAAATAAATCATAACTCGTTATTAACTCATTAATTGAATATACATTATCTTAGAACTTACATTGCTTTCTTTAGTATATTGTAACATAGTATTATGATGGTGCAGTGGTGCAGCGGTAGCGTTGTCACCTCACAGCAAGAGGTTCTCTGGTTCGATTCTTGGCTGGGGTGCCTTCTGTGCAGAGTCTGCATGTCCTCCCTGCATTCGTGTAGGTTTCCTCCAGATGTTCGTTGTCTCCCATTGCTGCAGTCCTGACAAATGGGTTCTCCGCTGCCTACCATCGGCCCGAATATCAAAGGGCTAGAACCGGCATCGGTCATGGGCGCCTGAGACTGACGCAAGTACTTGTCAGTACAAATGCGCATGACCGACGCCATAACCTCAGTCTTTCTTGCCGCATGGTCCTAAGCAGAAGCAGTTTTTGCAAGTGCCGTTCGGCGTTCTGGAATTGTCGGTTTTCGAGTTTCAGACCGGATACCAAGTTGGCTAAGTACCCTGTTGGGGACATTTTTTGTCTTTTTCTTGCCTCAGTATTGACGGATGTCAGAAAAAGTTAATAACTGTATTTCTTGTGGGAAACAGATTCCTCATAGGGATTACCATTCACTCTGTATTCCTTGTTTAGGGCCTGAGCACGACGTTGTTGGGTGTCGCTTTTGTGCTACTTTTAACAAGCGTACTATTAAACGTCGGTTGGACTGTGCTAGGCTAGTGTTTGGTAAACATTGTAATTATAACATGCCGTTGGATTCTCCGACGACTGGTTCTTCTAAGAAGCACAAAGAAAAGTCTTTGTGGTCCAAACAGGATGAGGCGTCCACTCCGGACGTCGATTCTGTGGAACCACTGACTGCTTCAGTGGCTCCTTCTGACAGTTTACCTGTGTGTCAGGGGGAGCCTTTGTTACTGCAGGAAGTGGCTTCTCCTGTGTTAGGCCAGGCTGAGGGTGCTTCTTTGTTGTCTGTGGCTTCCTCCCCTCATAGGGTAGTTAGACCTCCTCCTTCTCAAGGCAAAGGCCATTCTAAATCTAGGTCTTTCCCTGCTGGTGCTCATCCCCAGGGTCCAGCCCCTAGGAAGCACATGTTAAAGATGGCTGAAGATTTGATTACTTTAATTAGAGGTTCCATGCCCCCCCCCTGTGAAGAGGCCCAGGATAGACACAGAGTTGGAGGGTCTGGTTCAGTCTTCCAATGAGTCAGATTCCTCTGTGGAAGAGCTTCAGGATTTCCTCCCTATTCTGATTCAGAGGCTGAGGACGCTACCCCCTCTGCATCCCCTCCAGAAGATTTTTCTTTCTCTGAAACTTTGCATTCCATGAGGGAACATTTCCAGTTGGATGGCCAAGATTATTCTGATTCTCGTAAAAGGCTAAGAGAATTCTTGTTTTTACCTCAGCACAGGCCTTTGGCTATTCCCCCTGCACTGGATGTTGTTCAGGATGTATTTTCTGAGGCGGCCCTTAACCCAGATTCTCTGCCTCCTGCCCCAGTTAAACCAGATAGATACTACAGGGTTCCGGAAGCTCACAAGTACTTGTATAAGAGTCCTAGGGCTGATCCAGAAACTATTTCTCAAGGCCCCAAAGGTGTTAAGGCTTCTGTGGTTAAGAATCCAGTTCCTCTGGACAAGGATGCTAGGGCCCTGGATAGGTGGGGTAAAAAACTGTATACCTCTTCTACTTTGGCTATGAGAGCTTTAAATTGTCAATTTCATATGCTCAGGTATCAGAATTATTTGCTGAGTCAACTGAAATGTAAAGTTGATGCTTTAGCTGAAGGTGTTGACTGTAAGGAGCTTCAGGATTTAGTGCATGCTTCTGACCAGGTTGGTAAGCATTCTTTGCAGTGTGGTTTTGATGCTTTACAAGCTTCTTCTAGGGTGGCTGCTACTAGTTCTGTTGTTCGCAGACATGCCTGGCTTAGAGATCAGTCCTTGTCAGAGCATGTTAAGGCTCGCATTATGGATGCTCCTTTGCAATCTGATGTTCTTTTTGGCCCTCCAGTGGAATCAGTTTTGAAAAAAATGGAGGAAAAAGCTAAGTCTATGCAGACGGTAAAAGACTTCTTACAGGTTCAGCCCCCTAAGTTCAGTAGGAATTGGCCTGCTAAGGGATGGTCTTTTCCCTCTTCGGATTTTCATTCTAGGGGCAGGTTGAGGCATGGTAGAGGTAGGGCTTCCTCTCAGGGCCCTGTTACTTCTAGACCTTTGAGTTCTTTTACCCCTTCTGCTGGGGTGGGCAGGGGTCAGTCCTTTCGAAAGCAGTCCCAATGACCTGTGTCATCAGCTGCCGGACTCTGCTTTGCTGGCAGCTCCTCTAGGAGGAAAACTGGGGCTTTTCAAATGGAATTGGCATTTGGTTACCCAAGACAAATGGGTATTGGACATTATAACTCGAGGCTACAAGTTTTATTTTCACACATTCCCTCCTTTCAAAGGTATGCCGGATGTGCCTCATCAGCAAAGACTGGAAGCGCAGGCACAGATTTTTTCTCTGCTCCGGTTGGGAGCAATACAGGCAGTTCCTTCTGTGGAAAGAGGCACAGGGTTTTATTCCCGTCTTTTCTTAGTGCCAAAGAAGGGAAATACTTGGAGGCCCATTCTGGATTTATCCATTCTAAACACCTTTCTGGAAATTCCGAAATTCAAGATGTTAACACTGCAGCAGCTGTTGCCTATGCTAGGCAGAGATCACTGGATGGTGACTTTGGATCTCAAGGAGGCCTATCTTCACATTCCTATCAGGCCCAGTTGCAGGAAATTCCTGAGGTTTCGGACTGGGAATTTGCATTATCAGTTCTCTGCATTGCCCTTTGGCTTATCTACTGCGCCCAGGGTGTTCACAAAAGTCCTGGCTCCAGTAATAGCTTTTCTCCGGCTAAGGGGAATTCAAATTTATCCTTATCTGGACGATTGTTTGATACTGGCTCAGGGCGAGCACGAACTTCTTTGACATCTGCAGTATGTGATGACAGTTTTCTGATGCCTAGGGTATTCTGTGAACGAAATAAAGTCCAGTCTAGTACCCTCACAGGAGATGTGTTTTCTGGGTGTGAGACTGAATACGGCTACTCAGATGGCATCTCTTACCCCGGACAAACAAAGAAATCTTCACCTATACTTCCAACAGCTATCCGTAATGTCCAGGCTGACTGCAAGGACAGTCCTTCAAGCCTTGGGGTTCATGGCATCTTGCACTCTAGTACTTCCCAATGCCAAACTGCATATGAGGAAGCTACAATGGTATCTCAAAAGCGTTTGGACTCAACACAGCCACGATTTGGATACTGTCATTCGGATTCTACCTTGCATTCAGAAAGAATTTGTGTGGTGGGCTCAGGAATGTCACCTAAACAAGGGACTCTCTGTGACCCAACCGGAGGCAAGTCAGATATTAACGACAGACGCCTCGGAGTCGGCCTGGGGAGCTCATTTCAAAGGAAAATGGATTCAAGACCTTTGGCCCCCGGAGCTGCTTCACTTGCATATCAACATGAAGGAGATGCTGGCAGTTCAATTTGCATTGAAAGCATTCAAGGATCTACTTTGACCGGGACTGGTGTTGATTCGAACAGACAACACAACTGTCATGTGGTACATCAACAAGCAGGGGGGAACTCATTCTTACCCTCTTTGCAGACAAGCAATGCTGTTATGGGAAACTGCTTTGGATCTGCACATCACTCTTCGAGCACAGTTTCTGCCAGGAGCACAAAATTCGTTAGCAGATGTTCTGAGCAGACAGATGGTGGATCCTCATGAATGGAAGTTGGACCCTCAGGTATTTCTTCAGTTGACCATGGCTTGGGGAACTCCAGACGTAGATCTGTTCGCTTCTCCTCTGAATTCCCAACTACCTCTGTTTTGCACAAGGCTGTTTCATCCGAAAGCCTGGAAAATAGATGCACTATCCTTCAGTTGGAGCAACCTTCACGTGTATGCCTTTCCTCCTCTGCCTCTTCTTCCAAAGGTCCTGTTGAAAGTCAGGAGGGACAAACCTTGCATGATCCTTATAGCGCCGGATTGGCCTCGTCAACATTGGTACCCTCTGTTGAGGAGCCTAATTCACGGGACACCTTGGCCATTACCACGGATTCCTCACTTATTGTCTCAAGCAGACAATCATTTTCTCAATGTCAGGGTGCAATCCCTACACCTGACAGCCTGGCGCATTCAGTTTTAGAGGATGGGAGCCTTCAGCTCCCTCAACAAGTTTTAGATGTCCTTTTGGAAGCCAGGTGTCCTAGTACTCGAAAAGTTTATGCTGATAAATGGAAGAGATTTTTTCTTTGGAGTTCAGCTAAAGGCCTTGATGTCACTTTGCCTAATTTGAGTTGTACTTTGCAATATTTGACTATGTTACTGGACAAGGGTTTGTCCTTCTCTTCTATAAAAGTGCATGCTGCAGCTATTTCTACTCACTATGATGGTGATCCTCCTTTATTTTCACATCCTTTGCTTAAACAGTTTCTTAGAGGGGCAAAGAATATAAGACCCCCACGGAGGGCTCCTACTCCTGCCTGGGATCTTAATTTTGTTTTGGAAAAACTGACTCTGCCTCCTTTTGAACCTGCAGCTACGGCTGAATTGAAGTTGTTGTCCTGGAAGACTGCTTTTTTATTGGCTGTTACTTCTGCTAGGAGGGTATCTGAATTACAGGCTCTCATGGCAGTGGAACCTTTTCTGATTTTTCACCAGGACAGAGTTTCCTTGCACTAATCCTACTTTTCTGCCTAAGGTAGTTTCTAATGTGGCATTGAACCAATCTATACATTTGCCTACTTTTTACGGTAGACCTCAGAATGAAGGGGAAAGAGTTTTGCATTCTTTGGATGTGCATAGGCAGTTACGGTATTATTTGTTCAGAACCAATGAGTTCAGGAGATCTCAACAGTTATTTGTTTCGTTTGCTGTGGCTTCAAGTGGGAAAGCTGTCTCAAGCAAACTATTTCCAAGTGGATCGGCCATTGTATTGCTTTTTGTTACTCTCATCATGGAAAGGAGGTTCCAGTTGGGATCAGGCCTCATTCTACTAGGGCTACGGCCACCTCTACTGCTTTTTGAGAGGGGTAGCTACTAAAGACATTCTGGAGGCAGCTACTTGGAGTTCTGTACATACCTTTACAAAGCATTATCATTTGCCTCTTTATTCTAGGTCTAGGGCTGGGTTTGCCACTGCAGTCTTGCAGGGCATGTCTGCAGCTCCTCCTGCTATTTAGTTGGCCAGCCTCCCTTTTTCCGTTGCTCTGGGATTCTACCCATTTGTCAGGACTGCAGCAATGGGAGACGAACATAGTACAGTTTTGTAACTACCATAAATGTAGATGTTCGAGGATCTCCATTGCTGCAGTCCTATTTTCCTCCCTCCTTCCCCTTTTTCTTTTTAGATTGGGGTTTTTGGGTGGTGTTTTTTTTTTGCATTCTGACGTCTGAGGCAAGAAAGACTGAGGTTATGGCGTCGGTCATGCGCATTTGTACTGACAAGTACTTGCGTCAGTCTCAGGCGCCCATGACCGACGCCGGTTCTAGCCCTTTGATATTCGGGCCGATGGTGGGCAGCGGAGTACCCATTTGTCAGGACTGCAGCAATGGAGATCCTCGAACATCTACATTTATGGTAGGTACAAAACTGTACTTTTCCTCCCACATTACAAAGACATGCATCTGGAGCCTTTCTCCCCTGGCCTCCGCTGAAAATTGGCTTCATTCCAAGTCGGAATTTCCTGGTTAACAAATGTTAAATAAATAAAAAAAATTGTAAACATTGATGGTGTAAGCAATTGGAAAATCTGTTTGCAATTCAGAATCATTGAATGGTTTTAAAGCTCCTAGCAACCAACCTATGTTAATATGCACCACAAGCAATAATGGTACGTAATAACAAATCCAGATAAACAGCAGAACTTGAAAACGCATTGGGGCCTGATTCAATGGGAACTCTGTTACATGCCATATGTGGTTGTACAGCTCAAAAAGTCACTGCTACTACCATTCTAACACGTGTAATCTAAAGCAGACTAAGCCATTGCAGGAACATTAGTAGCACACATGAAGCCCAGAATGTAACTGGAACACGCAAGACTAGTTCATAACTATCAGAAACTATTCTGATGTCGCATTAAAAAATGTGTATAGTGAATCTCTTCACACATACAATGCAGTCATTAACCTACATACATAATACTTCAACATCAAGGGAGTGATCATAATGTGTGCATACTCAGAAGGAATGCACATGGTCACTGGTGCCATTGGGGCTTTGCAGCACTGCTGGAGTCTTGCCATTCTTACCAAAACTGTCATGCATATGCAAAGGCCAGTCACTGTTCAAAGCATAGCCATGCATGAACATTAGCTTCAGATTTTAAAAAAGTACATGTTCAAACATATCTATATCACACACGCATCTGTATCTCTAATATATATATATATATATATATATATATATATATATATATATATATATATATAATTTATTTATTTGTTTATTTACATTTGTTTACCAGGAAAGTCCAACTGGGCCAGAAGCCCATTTTCAGCAGAAGCCCAGCGAGAAAATCTCCACAGAAATATAATTGAAATACAATAATTAGATAGTACAACAGTGTACATACATTAATATGGAGAACACACATCATCTAGTTAGTCTATACAAAGAAGTATTCAATGCAGTTTTATATATATATATATATATATATATATATATATATATATATGTGTGTGTGTGTGTGTGTGTGTGTGTGTGTGTGTGTGTGGAGAGAGGGATAGAAGAGAGAGAGTTGAGGATGACGATGTACTCTTAATAATAAAGTGAGACATGTAAAGACAGATGCAAATCACAATGTGAATGTAAATATGGATTAAGACAATTAAATAAGACTCTATTTCTGAACTTCATACTGTATTTATGGAACACCAAGTAGTGCCCAATATGAAATGGAGTAACCAGTTTGAGTCACATTGTAGTGGCTAGTCTGATGATATTACATGTGCAGAAATGCATCAAGTTCTGGCGCATTCAGAAAATCATATTGTTCAACTGGCTACAATTATTCACTTAAAAGACAGGATTATTTGCTCTGGCTTGTATAATACCACTGCTGCCACAATGATATTATTGCCCATTCAGTCATTGTGTTGGAGCCCTGCCTGCTATGGCATGCTGATCATAACAAAAATCAATCTAAGTTCTTGTCTGAATGGTACTCTAGAGTGAGTATAGAGCACACAGCCTCTGAGCAACTCCTGCTTTACTGTATGGAAGACATTTCTGTATCTCATTCAAGGGCACCTGTTGTGAGCATGGAAATGTATTACTATAGATATGCAACTACATCAAAATTCTACAAAATATACATTACACATTTATTAAATTTTGTTTTATAACATATTTAATCTCAATTAATTTGATGAATTGACATCATATGCTTGGTTTGAAGCTGATAAATGATATTTATCTTCACAGTCTAAATTTTCCACAGAGTGGACAGATATTATAAACAGTGGTGGCTGGTGACTTCAAATCAAAGGGAGGCTGCTGGAGACAGCTAAGTGGGTGGGCCAATTGGAAAGGGTGTGGTCAAGTAGAAAGGGGTGGAGCTATGCTAAAAACCACAAAAACTGGGACTTTAATATAATATGCTGCCCTGGGTGCCGCTGCCAAACAATCATTATGAGAGTCCAATCAAGACAAAATGAAGTGTAGAAGAAAAAAATATTTCAATGCATTGGCTACATGACAGCTTACTTAATATCTAGATGGAAACAAAAAGGTTGTGAGGCATGAAAAAATAAATTATTTTTAAATACATTACTGGAATGCCAGTCAAAATCAAGTATAAAAAACAAAATGTTTCTTATAAAAAAAAGACTTGCTGCCTGACAACAACTATCTACTTGTCTCATGGGGAAAACATGATCAAAGTAAAAAATGAGCAACAAATAAACAAGCTCAAGAGAAATTGCTTAAAGGATTACTGCACAGGTTATGGACCACACATGATAGATTGGCATTCTGTTTAGCTTATGGGTAAAGCCTGCAAAGATGACTGCAAGTCTCCAACAAATGTAATGAGCTTCTGAAAATATTGTAATCCTGTCCTTTATTACAAATACTGTCATATGCATTTTAATACCTAAGGCTTATACACTATCTAGTTATGTAAATATTCTCTGCATAGCAACAACAAAAAGGCTTTCAATGTTGGTAATTCTTTAACAGTATGCTTATTAAAGCTTACTTGCATCTTACAGTCTCAGACAAGCTTACCTGATGGTCATTAAAGCATTGCTACTTAAACACAGAACAATAGGCATTGCAATGATGTGCATTTTCTGAATAAGAAGAAGCATAAATCAACAGTATAAAAATATGACAGAAAACCAGAGGATTCTGCAAAATCAAGGACAGATGAAAAGCCACTGTACTTGTGTCTGCCTTGGATGGGGGGATACTCTCCACATTTACACTGCATAACTGCTCCTTGCCTAGCTTGGACACATCCAGAGTCACTACGCGGGGGAGTGGGGTGCAACAAGTATGTCACAAATTGAAATGTCTCTGGTTGACGGTGATGGCCCTGACACATTTGTCATACCTCTCAACTTCAGAGGAAGAAATATGGACAAAGCCATAAACAGAAGTGGGGTAAAGGCCCCAAAATAAGGACAATTTTTAAATATTGCTCTTATGAACTTAGAAAGATAATAGAATAGTATGTCTTGCATTAGTATGAATTTTCTGAAGAGTGTGAAGTCTGAAACTCAATGTCTGTCATTATTTAGTGACTTCATTCCTAAATGATTTGCTAGAAAACCGCAAATTTTATGAGTAACAAACCAAAAATAAGAAGCAAAAATCTATTCATTCTGCAAAAATCTGGACAGTTGAGTGGTATAGTTCAGCCAGGGCTGTCTAAGTTTGCTGCCCTTCCCCCCCTCACAAAATCATGGTGGAATGGGGCCTCCCCCCTGCAGATATTCCAATGTCCCATTTCTTGGCTATTTCACTCCGTTTACCATAAACACTATAATGCGCATACTGCTTTACTTATACGATGATTTGGATTTCATTTAAAAGTTTTATTTTACATTTTACAGCACATACACTAGCACTAATAGACATCTGCTAAACAAAGAAATGCAATCTCAGAATGAAAATAGACTTACCATTAAAACTTATCTGCCCTTGAAACTCACATTCATTGAAACAGCATTGAAACCCACATTCAAAGAAAATACATCTGGCCAGTGGCAGATAAAGATTAACTTTGGGCTGTTTTCAAATCATAGGCCCCTTGCACAGGAAACATATATGTGTTATTTGATACACCTTCCCGATTGTATTAAATTATATTCCTTGTATAATACAATGCAGTTGTTACAGGGCTTTTAAATCTATTGTTATGAACATTTTTTCCAGTAAACAATGAAACAAAATGCGTGCACCGTTAATGACAAAACTGCCCAATTCATAACATTTCCATCATAAAAGTCTACTCAAACCTCTACAATCCACAAGTATCAGTAAATATGCACAGTCTCTGCAGAAGTAATAGTCATCTAAATAATTCCACATTAAAGAGATCTGTAACTAAATGAAGAGGTTGCTGCCAGCAAACAATGGTACATTTCATTGTTTCATCTACAAATAAAGTGCCTGTTGCCCTCGAGGAATAAATTGCCTATGTTACAATAACAAAATAAGCTAGTACTATTGCAATATGGAATGGATGGCAAACTGATAACAGGTTCATCATTACTAGGTATCTCCGCCAAAGACAACATTCTCAGGACTGCAGCATCTACCCCTTTTAAAAGTACAACATAGTAGAGTATCAACAATGCATCTATATACTGTGAGAGTAGACCCCACAGTCTTCTACATCAAAAGCAAGTGCACTACCTGTTGTGCTATTAACAATGCAAGCAGATTTAGCATAAGCAGCACTAAACTTCTCCTCAAGCTCTCAGCTCCTTATAAAATCCACTCAACACTCAACTGTATCTGTCAACGTTGAAGCACAAGAAATCTGGAAAAAGCCAAAATTTATTGGGGGGTGACAAAAGCCCAACAACTAGGGACATATTTTAAACGTTGCTTGTATAATCTTGGAAAGTTGCTAGAATAAAATGCAGCATTACCACCATGCATGTCACTGCCAAAACTTCAACCCAGGACCCTGTGTACTACAGTCAGAGCAACATACCACTATACCAAATCAGTTTTTCTTGAAAGACAGACTGAAACTTAAATGGCTATCATTCAGTGAATTCACTTCTCACCATAGCTGTTGTCTTAGCAGGTAAAACCTGGACAAAGCCACTATACAGCCCCAAAAATAAGGACAGTTTTCAAATATTGATCATATAAACAGAAAATTGCTAGAATAAACGGTTTTGTGTTACCATGTACTTTCTGAAGAATATGAAGTCTGAAATTCAAATGCCTGTCATTATTTAATGAGTTAAAAATCCTGAAAACCACAGACATTATAAGGAACAGAACAAAATTTCACAAGTGGTGGTGGATAGGGAAGCTAAGATGTAGCTACCTGCATCTCAAGGTGCAGGGTTTGAGTCTAGCTCCTGAGTTCTGTCTGGCCACCGACTAAATGTAACTGGGGCATTATGCACACACATATTCATGGTGGGTAGCTTAGTGCCTACAGAATGGCACTATGTGACTCAGCATTTTTCACTGTGATATCATACAGCAAACTCTCTGTTCCCCTTTCTTGCATATTTCAACATAATTTACAATGGTCAGCCTGTTATGATACTCTGATATGTAGGCATTTCAGTTCTAAAAAGATTTTGTGGTAAAAGTGAAAAAAAAACTACTGTAGAAGCAGAAAAAACACTGATGTAAAGACTATATAAAGAGAAAAACATAATGCACTTGCCACTACAGTTTGCCAGTTTTTGTGTCCATCTGCAGTTTGCATTTATCTATGATTATAACTTATTCAGCAGTATTGTGCAGACAGCAATAATGTATATGTCTCTTCACTATCCAAACGTACTCAGCATAAGACTAATATGTGACGTGCTGCCTGAAATGCACTGTCTTTCTGTTTGTACAAGACTACTTTGAACTCAAATATTTCTTGTGCAATTAATTTCTAATTTTCTCTCTGGATCAGGAATTATACACTGGGGATGATATGCAGAGAAAAAATCACTGCCAAGGACTGACACCAGAAGTTCATTCATCGATGTAAGTTTTTATCAGCAACAGAGAGTAATGTCAATCAAATCATCATGACAACTAGTTAGCACATTGTCTGAGGCATTTTATGTTCAAATTATTGTATTATCAAAACATAAAAGATCACTGAGACATTCCCCAACATACAGAAGGTATTCATATCCTTATTCATATCTTTAGGGACTATGGTTCACGGTGTAGATTGAGAGACGTTTGCCAGAGCCAGGGGTATACTTCATTGACCTTAAGAAATAATATAATAATCATGATTACAGTCAGTAACTTTGAAAGCTGACAGCTCTGGACTAGTGCAATTTTCAAGCACTATGTCCACTAAAGTGTATGGACTTGTCTTACTGTTTTTGATGAAGAGTATAAGCCATATTTAAAATGAAGTCTATCATGGATGTCCAGACTGCTGTCAGAGAGCCAAATGTTTGTTGCGAAGAATGGAGTTTAAGACTTTAACTACAGCATCCTAGTATGGCAGTTCATTAAGTACATAACTGAAAATGTTTGAAGCCTACTTAAGCAAATATGGTTTAATTAATATTTAGTGAGATGTGTTCTCCACACCATCAGATACAAGTATACCTTTTTTTTTGTGAAAATGGGATTTTTACAGTAACTTACATAAATGCATTGAAAATGTACATGTTTCATAGAGAGGTAGGTTGAGAGAGAGAGGGACAGACAGAGAAACAGTGTTAGAAGGGTATGCAACAGTGAAAAGAATGAGTAAATAGTAAAACATGTGCAAGGCATAATGGACTGATTATATCATATATGCAACCATACTTTGTCTATTTATTTATCTGTCTGTTTACCCATTTATCTATTTATTCATCAGTACAAATATCCATCCATCTTTGCAGAGCTGTAACTAGGGGGTGGATAAGGGGGCAGCTACCCCGGTGGAAATGGTTAGGCAGTGTGATTGTCAGGTGCCAGTAGTGCAGAAATATTGTACTGGCATTGCCATATGAAGCCATGAAGATAATGTGGCTTCATACCTGAATACCAACAGTGTATTTGCAGTCGTTTCTGAAATGTGGAAATGCTCATTGTGTGGCAGTTTAACTGCAGCAAGCTGCTCAATACAGATGAACAGAAGAGCTTTTTTAGATTTTGAATTAGGCCTTTCTTTCTTTCTTTAATTTTTGCTCAACTTTGAGTCAAGGGGGCAGCATTTTAGGGAATAGATAAGGTTGCCAGGTTGTCTAGCAGCAGTTCTGAATCCATCCATCCATCCACCCATACATAACACTCAACATATCTAGAGATGAGCCCTATCCTGTCAAAAGTAGTATAAAGCAGGAATCATTTTGGTAAATGACTCACGTTCATCTCTCAGACACACACATGCTCACTCGCTCACTAACTCTACCATATGGGGAGAGTTTTGAACATAAGCACTTTACCTGTGTGAATTTCTGACCATGGCAATACAATATTTATTTACAGACTGAGTCTGATATCATCTATCTAGACACAGTGCAGATTTAATTTTTCACTGCTGTGTTCGAGTACTTCAAAAAAAAATTACATTGACATCTGTTCTGTACAGAGTCCGGCACCTACCTCAGTTTAATAACTTTTTTTTTACTTCACTTGTAGGGACTGTGTCCATCTTGAGCATCTTCTTTCTTCCTCTCTCTCTGTGACTCTGAGCTGCTTGTAAGCAAGCCACCAAGGCAAAGGGCAGAAGCAAGCCAAAAAAAAAAAAAAAAAAAACAAAGAAAAGGGAATTTTATTCAAAACTATCTAACTTTAGTTTCACCAATGATAGTCTGACTCTGTAACAGTAGCACAAGTAAGTACTTTGCTTAGTTAGTGTGTTACAGGCTACTACTGATTGTTTCTCACTCTCTTTTTTGAGAAGAGAGTGAGAACCAATCAGTAGCAATCCAGCAGTTCATGTCACCATATGTGACTGTGGACGTGGCAGTCCGAACCCCCTTCTACTTACTGTGTGGTTAAAAAATGCATAGATGTCTGTCTGGATATCACACTGATGCCTTATCTCATATCTGGACTGCCTGTAAAGCTGTCTAGAGACTGACAGAAATGGTCGTTCGCTAAATTAAATAAAAAACCTGAACTCGATGAGCATGTGCAGTTCGAGTTCCGGGACTTTGCGAGTCAGTCGGACTCAACAAACAAAATATTTTACATGTTTTTTTTTTCAAATACAAATGTGAATCTTTTTGCTGGGAGGGCTGCAGTCCCACAGTCTGATGGCATGAGCCGCCACTGATTGTAAAGTAAATAGATTATTATCCAGTTTTGGACTGCGGGTTATCATAATGGTTAAGTTGTTTACTTTAGTTTTGTCCTGCCAGGTAGAGCTAACTCTTGGTATTATGTGAAAAACACATACCTTGATCTAAGCTGAGTAGTTTTTGTAGGGTGGACTGCTAATGATGATTTTTTATTTCTTACACTTTAACAACAATGCAGTTCTGTATATAGTTTTTTTTTTCTGTGATCTAAACTGGAAGTGCCAGGCCATCCTGTTCACACATAATCATGTCCTTATTTAGAGGCCTCCACACATTATAAGACACCAAACAATTCAACAGTTATTCCCTGTTGTTTCCATAACACTGAAGCAAAGAGTTATGATCCAGCTACTTTTTTTCCAAACTCACATTATTAAAACCAGATGCATACTTAAGCAAATAACTCACACATATTTCTTACTCAGCCAGACTAGTAACTTCCAAACTTTTTCATCCAATTGAAAGTTGTGTTCTAACTCAACCATTTGTTGTGATTTACATTTTATTACTCATTGTAGTAAATTAACTCCATTAACCTGTGTGTGTGTTTTATATAAATACAGTTTCAAGTGTGTCATTTGTGAAGGATGTTAACTGCTTCTATGATATATTGTGAACTGCAGGTGTCACATCCCATCTGTTTTTAGTGTTTTATGGTGAACATCTTCCAGAATGTAATCTAACAGTATTAAAGGGAAACCATATATTAATAAAAAAGGAGAGAATCACAAAAGAATCAACATGTTTTCAGAAAGAGGGTGGAAGATGAACACAGTGGTGTTTAATTTTGAATAACAGATACAAAAGTTAAAGTGGTGTCCAAGAATATATTAAAAGAAGCAGGGGGTTATTTCAGGAGTAACAAGTGACAATTATTTTTTTAATTATTTCTCTGCCATTAAAGAAATAATAAGAGTGACTAAGCTAAGCTAGCATTACCTGCTATCTGGATTCTGAATTGTTATTTGATAATATGCATGGTTTACACTTTCACTGACAAATGTTATCATGTTTTTTTATTTTTATTTATTTATTTAACATTTGTTGACCGGGAATGTCCGACTAGGTTCCACAGAGCCTGTTTTCAGCGGAGGCCCGGGGAGAAATGCTCCAGACTAATAAACTAATGTTTATTAGTATATGTGAAGTATGGCATTATGGTTAGACAGCCACCATTACTGGGATCATTGTGTCATCTGACATTTCCCTTAGAGCAGTTCAGCACTGAATGTGGTCCTGTATATATCTGTATTCCACAGTGGCATAATTAGACTCAACACCAGCTCCTGCACTTCTATTTTGTTCTGATTTCTTGGGCACCAAAGCTACTTTAGACAGTTTGTGAAATACACTTTTGAATGCACCTGTAATAGCAAATCCACTTACAGTGATGAGACAGTCTCACGGTCTCATTTTTTATGACATTTCTTGATTCTATTTCCATGCTTACCCCCCCTCCCCGTTTCAGAAAATAAATATATCTCCTCTGAATATATCAGATAATTTTGATCATGCTAATATTAACTTTTCTTACTTCCTGCTGATTCCTCCATTAGCTGCACTTTAATTTATTCACTTTTTTGGCTCTAAATGCTTTCGCTACAACAAACCAACTTCATGCAAACTTATCAGAAAATTAGAAACTATGCATTCAGTGATTTGAGTAATATATCCCTGTGTAGACTTGCCAAAACTCTAGAAAATAATCCATTATACAATGTTCATTTATGGTGCAGGTGATGAAGACATTTAATAATTTTAGCACCTCGAGGAAGAGAGAGTTAAGATTTCTCTCTTGAAAGGCTTGTTTCAGGCATATTAGTTTCCCTTAAAAACCAACAGATTCAGGAGTCAGTAGATGCTTATGTTACTGAAATGAAATCCATTGCAAGACTGTAGATTGCATGATCCACTGATACAAAAAATGTGTGCAAAATCAAAAGTGCTTTAGTCATGGGCAGACTATTAACATATCCCCACCCATCAGAAAACAAATGTCGTACTTCTTGTAGCCTACATAGATCCTTGCATCCATGAGCATTTTCTGAAAAATCGAGTTAGAATCATAACCCAAACAAATGTTATGTATCTTCTGAACAGTAAATGCAATCAAAAAGGTGCAAACAACATTTTCAACAAAAAGTCACCCTCACAGTGATAGCAATGAATGCATTTACTGTCTTTATATCAATGTTGTAATATAATGCAAAGAAATGCAGAATTATGGCTTCTTTCTACATTTTCACAAACATTTCATAGCCTAGAAATGGTACTACTTAGACATAGAGTCAGTATCAGATTTTCTCAGTCAGACTTGAGCTTTCACATGACATCAATAAAATGGCAGCATAATTGTGAATGAGTTAAGTGAAGTTATTAATTTTAGGGAATCATTGTTGAAATCACACTGTACAGTTTACTAAAGGAGAGATGTGACTTCTAGACTAAACTCATGAACTTCCAACATCATGACAAATACAGTTCCACCCAAACCAGGCAGAGGATTAACTTCCAGCTGACCCATTCTTCTGTATCAAACTTTCCTTCTCCCCAACAGAATGAAGAAATCCTCTCTCCCCAAACATATCAGAATGTGACCATAAGGACTTAGTAAGCACATTGCTAATTCTGCCTCCATGATATACAGTACTAACTAATAAGAAGCAATCTCATCTGGTTCCACAGTAGGGGTCATCGCTTAACATCTCATCTATTAAATAAACTTAGTATATATGTTTCATAAATAACAAAGATGACTCTTTTTGGTCATCTGCTCAAACATTAGAACCTATTTAATAACTTAAACAGAATACCCCATTTATCACTATCAAAATATTACAACAGAGACTGCAATTGGGTTATCTCAAGCTGCTTAACCTCTTGATAGAAAGACTATTAAATTAGGGTCTCTCGTGTCCACTTAAGGGTATCATTAGTTATGTCTAATTGGAATAACTCTGGTGTAAGCCTCACAGAAGCATTACAAATAATATCCATGCCAAACAGTATGGGCCAGATTCAGGAAGCATCCGTGTAAGAGTTATAACTCTTACACGGAGGCTGCAGTTAAACTGTGTGATGTCAGCATGTCATGCATATGTATGAGGTGCATGAGGCATGCTGAATCACACTAGTAACTCTTACACGGTCCGTGTAAGAGAGTAGGGGGCGTGTCTGTAGGCTAAGCCCTGCAAGCGGACACGCCCGAAGACTAGAATGGCTGAAAGTAAACAGCCACGAGAGGCCATGGAAATGTGAATAAACACACTACACAACACATGCCCCGATAGACCATCAGTGTATAAAGTGAAGAGATGTTATAAAATTAAATTAAAACCTTTTTTTTTTAAACCCGTAAATGTTTGCTACTGTGTGCAGGCGCTGGGTGTGCTACTAGCGCAATCACAGTTAGCAGTCAGTGGAAAAGGATATAAGAACTAAATATGCAAAGTAAGCCAAGAAGTAATAGCTTAGCGGTAGAGTTGCCGGCCTAAGAGCAGGCAGGGTTTGAGCCCCCACAACAACCTTTTTTTTTGTAAATAAGCACGAAAAGCACCCTGACAGTATTGTACAAATGTAAATGTATTCCCTTTTGTAAAATGGAATGAAATGGAGCATATATTCCGAAGTAACACAATAATAAAAATAGTCAGAAATGTACTGATAGCTAAGCTGCTGTGAGACGGAGTGCCCGTAGCTGAGTAGTGTTTAAAAAGCTGCAAACTGCATGCCCGTTGCTAAGCACCAGTTTAATAGGCTGAAACCATTTGCAACTAGCTGTGCTTAGCTGAACATGTGTGTCACTAGCCAATTAAGGTTTATCCCAGCGCACACCGTTTGTGCGCCGCTCCCACAAGCTAACTGCCAGTGCGCATGCGTTACCTCCGCGCAAACGAGCGCAGACCTGGTTTTAAGTGCTTAAAAGTGCTTTTGGCATGTTTGATTGACAGGTCCTCAACTCATTTCTGTCAGGAAAATCAAAAGTCAGTTGCCAGAGTCAAACCCAGGATACCATGCACTAGAGTCAAGGCACTTCACCACTAAGCCATGACAGCAATACCATGAAATGCAGAAATAGCATATATATGGGATAAAATCCAGAATGGAGCATGAGAAAGCATTTTCAGTGAAGTAGATACAATTCCAAAACGGCCAATCAGAGAAATGTGCGGGAAAAGTGGCATATATAAGCCCCATAGGCGGGAATACACAGCAGAAACGATTGTAGAACACAGCTGCAGTCAGAATGAGTGGAGTAGGTGAGGGACGTTGCTTTCAAGCACAGCGTTGGGGCGTTGAGGAGTCCAGATACATGGTCTGGCTCCTTGTCCATCATCACGAGGCCCAACTCATGCAGGGCCAGGTCTCATGGGGAGCATATAGGGCAGAGGCATGGGACCAGTTGGCTCGTGATCTGACCAGTGCTACTGGCATTCCACGCACTGGTGAGCAGGTCCGTCACCACCATGCGGACCTGAAGCGACGCAAGCAAGACCAGTTGACCGAATGGATCCAGGAGGCCCGGGATATGCCCAACGCCCCACTACTGAGTAAGTCACATTTTACTTATGTATGTAAGGATTTCAACTAGCTGATACCATGGAGATGTGTAGTCCAATATTACTTCTTTCAGACACAGCTGCAGGTGTCCGCTCTATGAATCGCGAGATGCATGCCCGTAGGCTGGTGCGGATGCGCCACCATGCAGGTTAGTAACCCCACCCAGTACTTATAAATAAATATTATACTGTAGCATGTATCAGAACACTGCAGTGTATTGATTAAAAGTAATATAATGTGCAAGCAAGATTTGAAAGTCTGCAGGTATGGCTGCAACAAGTTCATCAGTATGCAAGTGTAACTGGAAATATAATTGATAGAATTAAACAGTGCTGTAATACAGATGTCCCACCATTAATTAAATATAGTGTAATCTGCAGTAGTCTCAAGAGTACAGCTTCAGAATCTGAGGTAGTCACATGTGAGATATATCCCCTGTTGAAATGCTGAATCATGACAGAAGTGAGGCTGTTGGAAAGTGTTTGAATCACCACTAGTCTAACATGTGAATAAAGCCTAGAAGTAGCAACCTGAACTGTGAAGTTGCAGGATGTGTGAGAGTGACAGAAAGGGTCATGTATGAATAAATAAAGTAGTAATAACCCCTGAATATATTAGCCCCAGTGTGTTTCTACAGAACTAAATGCATGTGGGAAGTACAACTTAATATCCCAAACTGATTTCAGTGTGTCAGAATCTGGAATGTCTAGGCCAAATGCTGTATATGGTGATCACAGTAAACAATTTGCAGATAGAATGAATTATTATCTGACAGACTAAACAGCCATAGTTGTCCCCTGTCCTGTCATCAAAGTGTAGCAGGATGATGTATCTGATCAAATTCAAAATAAGTAGGATAGTGATGTATTTGTAACAGGTGTAGCTTGACAGTCAAATAAAATTTATTTTGAAACATCAGCCTCAACTTAATTGTGTACCTATTACAAATGTAAATCAATGTGTAACATATGAATGTGTCATCACTTTCTATCTCCGCCCAACCCTATAATTCCATATAACAACACCCACTAAATAATGGTATGTGAACATTTCATTAATCATGGACATTTGTCCGTTTCAAAAATATATGCATGTCTGTTCGTGCATGTGCCCTGTTCATACCTGCAAATCTGATGGCCTGTTGCCATTAATCAACCCTGCATGTTGTTTGACTGTGTATTTCTGTTCAAATAATGCATGTGATATTGATATGCCCCTTGTTCAATGGTGTTAATATCTGGATGTTTGTTTGATGGGAATAACAATGCATGATGTTACAACTAATCTGAATGGAATACAATGCCACTAACCCAAACTAACATAACTACTCACAAACCTAGAATGCTTGGGAAGGCAGGTCCCAGCGGACCCACCTCTCCCACCTCAGCTGGTGACTGCACCTGGCACTAGTGCCCAGGCGGACCCTCCGGTGGCCCTGTGCCACCTTCGGGTGGAAGCGCTGCAGGGGATGGGGCCCGTCCCCCCTCTGCAAGTGTGGCCAGAGGGGTTCGTCCACTCACCCTCCGCGGTGTCCGGTCTGTGGTGCGAAGGGAGATCCAAGACACTATTCTTGGGCCCCTACGCCAGCTTGAGGCTCGTGTGGCACAGCTAACGGACCCAGCCGTTGCCCCGCCTACACAGCCCCCAGCACAGCCCCGTCCTGGGCTGTGAAGAAACAGTGGCAACTGCCTATGGGTGGGGATATCAGTTCCACTGTTGCCATCTGTGGGCTCATGCATCTTGGAAATCCCAACCTCCGTCCCCGTCAATTATGTAACCCCCCCACGTTTGTCATACACCGCCCCTGTATGCGTCTTGTCTGTTAACCTATCCAACCTACCTCCCCAGCTATACCGACTTCCTTCACCTGACATACCACTCTCACCTGAAAAAAAAAAAAAGGGCACTCTGTACCCACAAAAAAATTACGCCCCATACATAGCTGTCCATGTCGCACACATGTCTGCTTGACATTGAAACAGTTAATTACAATTGGCTCTACAACAAATATTAATGTTGTCCTGACACCTCTCTCAGGGGTGAAAGGTTTCCAATGTCTCACCAAAATACATGGAAATGCACAGCTGTTGCTGCCAAAGACATGGGCATCTATGGGCCTTACCTACATCCCTCCTGCAAATCCCACGCTTGTTTCCCTACTGTCTTACCCTCTTTGTGACCCCTTTTTCACCACTTTCCTGTCACCACTTTTTCTTTTCTTTCAAAGAAATTAGCGCGGGTGTGCGCTTGTGTTAGCGGAGCTCACCGCCAGTGCGCATGCGTGAGCTCCACGCAAACGAGCGCAGACCTGGTTTTAAGTGCTTAAAAGTGCCTTTATGGCACTTTGATTGACAGGTGCTGTACTCATTTTGAAAGTCTGGAAAGAAAAATAAATACCCACTGTCAGTCTCAAACCCAGGACCTTGGTAACATTAGTCTGTATGACCTACCACTAAGCCATGCCTGCTTTACAAAAACACACTGCTAAACTAAATATAACATGTAATAGTAGGAATCAGTATAAAGGCAATATAGGAGATGTACTATCCAAAGCATGTCAGGTAGAGTTTTAATGGCCAAATTACTGGATTCCCATACTAGTTCAGTGTGAACACAAACAGCCCTGCTACCTGTTAGCTTGTACATAATAACGTAAGGTAATGTACATATGTGAAGGTATGTATATCTACACATACATATATATAAATATATATTAATACATATGAAATATAGTTGTAGGTCTCAGTAGCCATACACACTCACTACAGGAAACAGTGAACATAATTAGAGCAACCTGAATCTGCAACACAGCCTGACCCCTGTGTGACCTACTTACCCTTCTAACTGCTTAAAGGTGGCCTCAGCACTTTGATTGACAGGTCCTGTACTCAGTTTGAAAGTTTGCAAAGAAAAATAAATTCCCACTGTCAGTCTCAAACCCAGGACCTTGGTAACATTAGTCTGTATGACCTACCACTAAGCCATGCCTGCTTCGCAAGGACACACTGCTAAAATAAATATAACATGTAATAGTAGGAATCAGTATAAAGGCAATATAGGAGATGTACTATCCAAAGCATGTCAGGTAGAGTTTTAATGGCCAAATTACTGGATTCCCATACTAGTTCAGTGTGAACAGAAACAGCCCTGCTACCTGTTAGCTTGTACATAGTAACGTAAGGTAATGTACATATGTGAAGGTATGTATATCTACACATACATATATATAAATATATATTAATACATATGAAATATAGTTGTAGGTCTCAGTAGCCATACACACTCACTACAGGAAACAGTGAAGATATATGCAGCAACCAGAATCTGCAACACAGCCTGGCTCCTGTGAGACCTACTAAACCCTTTAACTGCTTAAAGGTGCATCCAGCACTTTGATTGATAGGCCCTATACTCAACTCAAAAGCAGAATATGAGCATACTAGTAGGCCCTACCACAAGCCCATTGTAACACTAGTCTGTATGACCTACCACTAAGCCATGACTCTCATACAGGAATATAGTGCTAAATAAGTGGAACATGTAATAGTAGGAATGAAGATAAAGGCAATATAGTATGTCTACTACCCAAAGCATGTCATGCAGACTTTTATAGTCCCAATTACTGGATTCCCATACTAGTGTAGTGTTAACAGAAACAGCCCTGCTAATTGTTAGCTTGTACCCAATAATGTCAGCTAATGTACATATATGAAAGTATGTATATGTACACAGATATATATATATTTATATAGCAATACATATGACATATAGTTGTAGGTGTCAGTATGCATACACACTCACTACAGGGAACAGGCAAGATAAATGCAGCAACCTGAATCTACAACACAGCATGAAGCATGGGAGATGTACTAACCTTCACACTCACAAAACACTGTCAACAGCATACCAGCATGGTCCACGCCTACAATCTGAAAGGGCAACGCCTATCTCACATACCCTTTTATAGCAGTGTCCTGAAATCACAGTGAGACATGCAATCAGTACACACCCAGCTGCATGCAATTAGCAAATGCTGCCTTACAATTGGTGCAGAGGCCATCAGATGGACCTATGCAGATACCTACAAAAGCATTGAGTACCCACACTACACTCACGCAATACATTCATTGCACAAACACTACGGAGAAAGAGAGAGAGAGAGAGACAGAGAAAACAACCAAACAAATATTAGGACTGCCAGCAGCAAAAGCAGCAGCAAGCAGCAAGGAGCAAGCAGCAAGCAGCACCACTGGCACAGCAACAGCTGCCACAAACACAGGTAATGCAAAGTAGCAGGTTAATCCTGTGTATACTGTGACACCTCCAAATGTATCATAGTTCACTATCTATAGGTATGTCCATGAGATAGGTTGTGTGTACATAGTCATGAAATATAAACATATGTAATATTGTTGTACATGTGGGCCATAACTAACACTTCCATAGCTTAGAACACAAGGCCAGTTGTGCATATGATGCAGTAGTTCCCAGGGTCAGTAGAGGTTCCTCCTCATTGGTGTGGGACCACTGTGTATGTATGGCACTGTTCAGGTACATATCCTGTAGTATGGCCAGGATTAATATCAGTCTGTCATGTGGTGCTATGTCCTCCAGGGGTGAATGTAGCACACATCCAGGGATACCATTTCGTAACAGTGATGATATGTGTTCTGCAATGATGAAGGTGGCTCTCACCTGGACATGTGAGAGGATAGGGAGGTTACAGTCATCTGGGATAACTAATAACACGTGTGTAGGACAATGGGGGTACCTGCACCTAAACTGTCTGCAACAATGTTGCCAATATCTGTGCATTTGGTGAATGTGAAGCATCTTAACACTGCAGACAACAGATGCCTTCCGTCATGTGAATCTGCCCTGTGCTGCAGTAGCCTCCTACTATTGTTATACAATATGCCTGTATCTGTAGTCCACTGGACAGGATTAATAAGTGGTGTGCAGTTGTTCTGGGTTAGATATCTGTGTGCACAGTACATGCAGTATGTGGGATGTCTGTGGTAAGCATATGCAAAGGTGCTGGCGGTGTGTGTTGTGGCTTCCACTGGCCCAGTGGGCTGCATGGATAGCATCACTGTCATAACTACTGAATAACTGTGTAATTACATGCATACATAGCAAGGTAGTGTACTGTGCTTGTGGTGTTGTTCGGATATGTATATCCAGGCTGAGTAATGTGTGTCCACATCACAGGGTTGGATGGCAGCACACATCCAGTATGTATGGATGAACACCCAGAATGTGTCAGACGTGTCACCTGTGCAGAAGTATCTGGCCATTACCTGTGCATCCCCACAACACACACACATGCAACATATGGCAGAAGTACTATAGCAGTACACACATGTTCATAGGTTCATACTAGGCTATCTGCCCGAGGGCATTTACAAGCCTAGCCCATCGATTTGTGGCTTACGCCACCCCTTTAGTATGGGGAACTATACCCATTATTTTGCTGTGCCTCTGTCGAGCAGTGACACTGAGGTAATCCCTGGGGTATATCTGCGATCTCCCATCCATTGGTCAAGATTTCTCTTGAACAAGGCCAGCGAGGTGCTCTGCCTCACATATACCGGGATTTTGTTCCACAGCATAGGGAGTCTTTGGGTGATGAATCTATCCCTCCAGCATGTCCTATTAATAGCCGTGTCGAGGTTTAAGTCTCCGCCTTGTGGCTCTGATGGATCTAGATTTTTGAGGTGAAGCATATTCATCAAATCTGGGTTTGACATGGCCTTGTTTGTTAGGCAAAGGTCACCTCTGAGCAAGCTGTAAGCGACTGAATAGAACATACATGGACATGCTGGAGGGGCATATTCCTAACCGAGAGGCTCCCTTCACTCTGTAATGAGCTCGAACAGTTGAGAATGAACAGTTCATAGGTTCATACTAGGCTATTTGCCCTAGGGCATTGGTAAGCCTAGTAGAATGTGTTTGTCTTTGCCACCCAATTACAAGTTATGCTGCTATGCCCTTGTCCGACTTTAGTATACTGTGCCTCTGTCTAACAGTGACATAGAAGTGATACCTGGGGTACAACTATGATCTCCATCCACTCATCCAGATTCCTATGTAAGAGAGTCAATGAGGGACTCTGCCTAACCAGTAGTGTGAGCTCATTACAGAGTGAAGGGAGCCTCTCGGTTAGGAATATGCCCCCTCAGGATGTCCATGTATGTCAGTGCTGAGGTCCAGCTCTCGTGAGCATGTGGGTGTATGGGACTCTGATTGCCTGAGGTGCATCACGCTCATTACTGCTAGGTAGGACATGGCTGTATATGGCACGCACAGATTGCCTCTGAACAGGCAGTATGCCACTGAGTCCAGCTGGATTCACTTTACCTGGGCAGCATATGACATCTGTGTGAGCCATTGCATCCCCTTGATGATGTACTGTTGTCCTGTACCAGTTGCTGTAGGTGTCTGGTTAGGTACATCCCAAAAGGTGCATTGTACGCAATTATAGGCCTGATGATGGATGAGTAAAGAGGCACAATGACCTCCCCTGCCATACATGTGAATCACTCATGATTAGCTGGGCTATATAACATGTCTGTCAATCCACGTTGGCCATGTGGTAGACAAATGACAGACCGCTACCATGTTTCTTCCCCAGGTCCCCAACTACGTCTTCTGTACTCAATGGCCTAACACCTATGTTGTACTGTGCCACCAATGTGGAGGCGTAGGAATCTGTATTGAATACTGATACTCCCCCTCCCTTGTTCAAGTGTTGGGGCCGACAAGAATGGTAACAGCTATAACGTGGTAGTACTGGTGTGCTCCTGTGAAACCTGAAACAGGTTCATGTTACTGCACAGATATCAATGTCCAGAATGCTAGGTAGGGATTTGAGTGCGTGCATCCTTGGGTCTAGACGTCCAGTGTTGAGTAGCATCACTCTTACTTCCTCATCCTTTGTGATACAAATGGATGTGGGTTTGCCTTATGAGCCTTGCCTAATACAGGCACTATGGGTGTAGCAGGAGGCTCCGCCAAATGTCAATAGGACTGTGGTGACAGGTGCAAGCTGTCCCTAGCAAAGCATACCACCCCAAGATGGCAGGCATTGGCACACCTGTGAATGACACCAGTATGTCAGTCAATTGTTGGAAGGGATCATCGTGCCTTGATATTGTGGCATCGTTCTAGGTGAGGGTAGGATGCTACTCAAGGTCAGGGTCAAACTGTCTCGGTCTATGTGCTCAGAGAGCTCTGTAATGTCTCATGTCATGTAGTCCAGGGAGGAATGTGTCAGGCCATTCATAGCAGCATGGACATTGACTGAGTCATACCTGTACCTGCCTTGGGGTTACCTGAGTGTTTGTGTTATGTGGCAGGTCATAGTGCCTGACAGGCTGCACACCGTGACCCTCACCTCGTTAAGCCTGGTTAACGTGATGTGAGTGTGCCTGATGATAGAGGCACCTAGTACAGGTGTATGAGGTGTGTTGTTAACTGTTAATGGCTGTGAGTGTTCAGCACATTGGCTTTGTGTGATATGTGTTGCACATGTTCGTTTATGTGGTAGTGGTTGCCTGGATGTCTGCTTAGGAGGTCTCTGCTGCATAGGCAGAGATGTGGTCTGAGCGTACAAGTATGATCATGTGTGATCATGTGTTAGGTCCGCTGTTGTGGTAGGTCTACGTGAGACTGGAAGTGTAGTGAGTGATCCCCTTTGCCACCTGACTGGTTATGGCGGTATTGAGTAGACAGAACCTAGCCTCCAGTCTGGTATATGGTTGCATCACTCACATGAGTTTGAATTTGTTGTTAGGAGGAGGGGGTTGTCTGTGTACATGCATCTGTTCTAACATTGTCTCTGGAGTACCACACTCACCAGCTGGACTGGGGAGGGAACTGACAACTGACCTCTGGACATGCTAGAATACTATTGTGAACTCTGTAATCACTAATGATTGAAAACAAGGTCCAGTGGGGAGTGAGGGTGTACTGACATTACCTACAACTGCTGACTGATATAAAAGTGTCAGTGAGCAAATGCCAGGTAACCTAAGTGCAATGTGTCACAATTAAGTAAATGCAACAATGACAAGCAGTCACTTGCTGTCATGTGTAACATGGAAGTACGTACAGTAAGCAATGCAGATATCAGTAGTGAGTCACAGATGTGTTGAGAAGATGTGTACTATGTGGAAGTAGCATACCAGTGAAATAACAAGCTAACAGATAACAAGCATATAAACAAAGGTAGATCCAGGAGGCCTGGATGTAGTGTTTGCTACAACAAACAAGGTGTAGCAATGTCAGTAAGATACAGCTCAGATATGCAGGCACTATAAACCTGAAACCAGATGTCCCCAGCTATGAATGGCAGAGTACAGCCTATTGTCACACACGAGTGCAGACCACAAACCTCGTTAATGTTAAATAACTGGCCTGAAGGCCAACTGCCCATACCAGAAGTAATACACTTGTACACTGGGCCCACAATCAGCAGTTCCCAACTTCAATGGATGAAAGATATGTGTCCTGCCACCACAGTGCTTGCCACCAACCTCCCTAATGTAAAACAACCGGTCTGAAGGCCAAGTACTTAGTACAAATGACATAGAATGATAGCTACACTGTAATCAAGTTTTAACCAAGCAGTAATAAGTAGAAGTTAACACTCCCTGTATAGAATGTGTACCATGTATTGTTGAGATACTATGCTGATAACCTGTTTGTGTACCTTTCCAAATAGACATGGCACCAAAAAGGAATCCTGCCTACTCTGCTGCAGAGGATGATGTGATCCACCAGAGCCTGGTGCATGACTATGCCATCCTGTTCTCACGCACCACCCAGAATTAGCAGGAGAGGTCTGCACTGTGGCAAAACCTCATTAGCAGGATAAATGATGTTGGCATGCATGATAGGACATATGAGCAGGTGAGACATCACTGCAGTGATTTGATAAGAAATGTCCGCCAGCGTGCTGCAGATATCCGCAGGCAACAGGTTGCCACAGGTGGGGGGGTGGCCACACATCCCCCCCCTCACCAGACAGGAGGGGCTACTGCTAAGTGTTGTGGATCCAGCCCCAGAACAACAGCAACAATCATGCATCCTGATGGAGGTTGGATCCACACAGCAGCAAGACAGCGAGCGTGCAGGTAAGATGCCATATTCATTTATGGTTATTACTTTTACATTTGTTGACCCAGATAGTCTAGCTGGATATAAGTTCATTTTCAGTAGAGGCATGTGGAGAAAAGCTCCACACATAATGTAATAAAGGCAGACAGACAAGTTGTTAATACAGACAGCCAACATAATAGAATTGTACACCAGCCTGTTAATTAAATCAACATACATGTAAGGAAGTCAAACAGTTTAGAGTCATACACAATGTACCGTTGGTTTCAAAGCAATCCTACCTAAAGCATAATGGTTATGCAATAAGGCAAAAGCCATATACATAATAGTTAGGGCTCAGAAGGGTAGAGAAGTAGAAGGAGTACGACAGATACAATGATATGGAAGAGGCAGGAGTCAAGAAGGGAAGTGAGGAAAAGAAGGAAGACAGTCAAGAGGAGGTGGGAGGGATGGGAGAAGTAGGTCAGAGCATAGAAGGACATCAAGGTGAAAGAAACAGGGTAGAAGCTAGTTTCTATGCACAATAAGGGGTTAAAGGTGAAGAGAGGGTAGGGAGAGGGACGTTAGCCTGGACTCCAAGAAGAACAAAGCCAGTGGTTTTGGAAGTACAGTTTGAGTTGACGTTTGAAGAGAGGTAAGGGTGAGATTAGAGTAAACTCCTGGTATGTACATATGACTGTTCTGTACGCTGTTACGTCATGCATGCATAAGGTGTGCATGTGGTATGTATCTGTCATCATGATATATATACAGACATGATGTGCAGCTGATGTGTATAAGGGAACTAGTGTACTACTGTACTGTATCATGTGCAAAACGAATGGCACACATGTGCCCACTGACATTACTCTCTTCACACTTCCAGGTCCCTCCCATCTAGCAATGAGGCAGGCCATACATGCTGGTGAGTCTTTTTAACATTATCCGTAAAACAATTTATAAAACTAGGAAGAGTAGTGTAACTCTGTAGTAGACATGCTGGTGACTGTGTTCACAATAACTGTAATTGACAGGTAGTAAATTGAGTAGTGTAACACGGTACTGATGTGTGTGTTTACTGTGGAGTGTGCATGTGTGCAAGTGTGCCTGTGCCCAAGTGTGCATGTGTGTTAGTGTCCATGAGTGCATGTGTCCATTTCTGAATGTGTGCATTAGTATTGAAGTGCATCTCTGTCAAATATGTATTGAGACTGTAATCTGTGTTCCATGTTTTCCTCCCGTAGGTTCTGGTGCTGCTCTGGTGACCTGCAGCTGGAACCTGAATCTTGTGCCCCAGGTACTGATGATGATGAAATGTCTGTAATGGTGCAGGAAGGTGTGTCTGGGTCCGCCATTGGTCAGCCAATTGACAGTACACAGCTTTCAACCCCGTCAATGCACACAGTCATCCTGCCGTTACATCCTTTGTCACCATTGACCCTAGGTGATGGACAGTCAGCAGTGGGCATAGATCAGGGTAATGTGGTACCTGTGGTACATGCATCCCCACAAGGCAGCCATGAGCAGGGGCCTCCAATGGTACCACGCAGACAGTCACCCATGGGTTCTCGTGGGGGCATCCGTGGCCGTACTGCCTCTGGCCGACGTGCCCAAGGAGGTATGTCAACCTCCACTATGTTTAGAACTGTCATGCAGGCACAGGCACGTATGGAAAGGTACACCAGACAGGGTCTGAGGGAGCTGAGAGCATGTCGCACAGCCATGACAGACGGCATGCGTGATGTTGCGAATGCTATCCGTAACTTCACAGATGTCGTTGACAGACGTTGTGGGGGCATAGAACAGCTGCTCCACAACCAGATGTCCATGGGCCAGGGCGATGGTGTGCGTTTGCGACGTCGACGTGGCCGTATGTCAGCAAGAGCACCAGCTGGCAGTGGCCGCGGACGACAACAGGCCCACTCGCGCGCCTCAAGTGCCAGCACCAGCCCCAGCAATGCTGGGTCTGTGCTGTCATCCAGACGCCCCAGGAGACCATGTGCACGTGGCTCTGGACAGTCCCAACAGGGAACTGTGTCTAGTCAACACACCCCTGCTTGCGATGACAGTACCCAGTCTGGGTTAGTACCGGATACGGCCCGTAGCACCCCTGCCAGGCACAGGTACCGTGTCCGTGCCCACAGACACTGATCTGGATGACCTGACAGGTGCAGTCTGTGGCTGTCCACAAAACCCTGTACATGGCAGCCATTATGTGGGACTGTGTGCGTGCTTACACACATGCAGAAACCTAACACCTAGGGCAAACACATACACACACACACTGCACCAACAACGGTCCACCCTGTACTGCTGCCCCTCACAAACACACATACACACACATGTCAATTGGTGTTGCCAGTGGCCGGCTTGGGCATACCTAACCCACACCCTGTGCATATGATGACACTGTGCCACCTCCTGCATACTACAACATCGGTGCAGGTAAAGGTAAACACGTTGCTGATGCACAGGGTGACTACATAGATGTGTATAAGTAGTAACATGTTGGTAACTGTTGACTGTTTCAGTATAATTGTGTGTATATCCCAGCAGTCCTCCTGCAGTAACTGTATGAATGTCCTCAATTGTTATCTGCACCCATACTACTTAACAAAGTGTACCAGCTGCACACCATCACATGCTAACATTGACTATGGCAATGCGCATCTTGTGCTGTTATGTAGATTCAGCTACATGTATCTGTTCTGTCACACATGCATTCATACACACCCTGCTACCCACATACATGCACACGCTCACCTGCCATTCCCATTATTTATCACCCTACATGAGTAGCTGTTGATACATGACAGGTACACATTTGAGAAGTGCACTATGTTGTTTACTACTGGCATTCCCTTCTCTACCTGTACTCACAGGGTGCAGGCAACCTCATCAGTTGAAAGATGTAATGTGCATCAGGTACTGTAGTACCCTGATTGCCACATCAAACATGTTTCCCATACGGAAATGCACACACAGACACATCCCACATCCACACACTTGCCACATTCAGGCTTCAGAACACTATCTAGGTATATTCGGGTACATGTGCGTGTTACAGTAGCATGTAACACTATACTGAGTACTAGCAGTTAGTTGTCTGTTGTCATGTTGTCTGTATAGAATAAAAGAATTGTTTGATTATCCTACTCCGTTTTGTGGACAGGACATTACTTGAAGAAGTGTTACCTTACATGTGTTATCAGTACCACCAACTTCTGTTTTGTAGTTTTGTTTGTATAGGGTGCTATCAACATCACTGCTTGTTAAGGGTAATGACCACCCTGCAGTGCATAGCCCCATGTGGCAAAAGCCACATCCCACCCCATCATTGTGCACACACACTAACCCCACCAACAGTAAAACACATACTTTCCATTTGCAAGATTCAAACCCATACCTAACTGTGCAATGACAGTAGAAACAGACACATTAGCAGAGTGTGTTATTTGCAGTAGTTGAAGAAATCTTTACTAATGCTGTACTTAGAGGGTGCTGACATCATCTGTGTGTAGGAGGAGGGATGTGCACCCTGTAGTGTGTTCTCCCAGTTGGCAAAAGGCAGTTAACCCTCCCAGCATAGTGCACACACATAAACCACACTCATACTAACACACATTCATTCCCTTTGCAGGATTCAAACCCCTACCTAACTACGTTATGACACTGAAGAAAGACGCATTAGCAGAGCGCGTTATGCAAATTACTGGAGGACTTTACTACAGGTGATATAGTTATACAGTCCTGACATCATCAGTGTTTCAAAAGGGGGATCTGCATCCTGTACGATACTGTCACAGTTGCTAATAGGGACATTTCCCACACACACACACATCGATGTGTTGGAGGTTTGCATATGTGGGGGATCCAGAACTCCAGTGTGATTAGTATATGGTTTGATTGCAACAATGAGGGATATACTCCCAGTGGTGAGCAGTTTGTACTCATGTTTGTAAAGATCAGCTCTAGTATATCTGCCCCTCTTGTGGGAAGGTTGGTTACCTGTTCCATAGCCAAAGAATGTCTGATCAATGGGAACCTTAGAGCTTGGGTATTGTGGCTTGTGTAATGTTCACAGTCTATGTTTGGGTAGCTGGCATGACCCAGTATGATGGTGTTTGCAGAGTAATCTAAACTCTCCTGTGTCAGCATGAAGGCTGTGTGGGAGTCCTGAGTTTGAGAGGGTGCTGTAAGAGCTCCTCTGTGTCTCTTTCCATGTGGTCCAGGGAGGTACGTCTCAGGTTGTTTGCACCAGCATGGACAATGTCTGCCTCATAGCTGTACTTGCTGTGGAGTGACCTGTGTGCCTGTGTTATGTGGCACATTCTATCACCCAACAGGTAGCTGACTGTGACCCTCACCTTGCTCTGTCTGGAGGGTGGCACGACTGTCAACAGCTCATGTCAAGCAAGTGCACACCCCTCATAAATGATGTGGAAACCTTCAAAGGCCCAAGGCCTGTTGAAAATATGAACCAGACTGCAGATACCTGTATAGAGGCATTCTGTGGACACATTCAGGAATGCATGGATCATGAAGCCACATATGAAAGCATGACCCAATTCTCCAAAGGCAGATGTCCTGGGCGGACACCAGCCATAAACACACTATACAATAGAAGGATGACACCACTACATGATACAACAACCTCCCAAAATGTGAAGGCACCACTGATGAGTATTGGAAGACAACTACAGGCACCCATATGATTGTCTAAGGCCATCTTTGAGAGAGGATTCCACAAGCCACTGAGGATAATCACAAGGCTGCCTGTAGTTATGTTAGTAACCTGGGTGGTACTACCCAGATATGCTCAGAGGTAATCCAATATGTCACACAAAATATAAAACACACAGACATTGCCATCATCCTAGTGGACAGGTTCAATGCTGCCTTCTCCCCACCACACCAAAAGGGCAGATATGTCTCGCAGCACAGTGCTTCCCCCCCTGACATCACAGATGCTCAGGTAAGAGATGCCCTTCCCAAAGCAATAAACACTGCATCAATGGGACCAGACAGTGTCCCAGGCTGTGTCCTACATGAACCACAAGAAGAGCTACACCCAGACATAACACCACTGTTCAATCCCAGCCTTAATACACGATATGTGGCCAGAGAGTGGCATACAGCAACAGTGGTCCCTCAACATTCAGGTGGTGCCGTCACGGATCCTGGACACTACTGCCCCATATGTCTGACTAGCTTTGTCTGCAAAGCTATGGCAAGGATCATCATGAACCTCACATATCTAGATATTGTGGACCTACAGACATGTCACCATACACAGTTTGGCTTTGTCAATGGCAAATCCTGCCTATCAAACCTGTTTGATTTCTTTGAAACAGTCACCAAGGCCATTGTCAAGGGGTAGGAGGTCCACACAGCCTACCTGGACCTTGCATAAGCCTTGGATACAATACCCCACTTGTGCATTCTAGGGAAGCTCACCAGTGTACATATTAACCCCTATGTCACTATGGGTATTGCACAGTGGCTCAAGGGCAGAACACACATGGTAGAATTGCTGGAGCCATGTCAGCCTCCAATCTGGTACAAGTGGTGTCCCACAAGGCACAGCCCTAGGAGCTGTCATGTTCATTATATATTTGTCATAGGTACAGGCCAACATGGAAGTACTGTGGCTCAGCAAGTCGCAGGTGACTGCAGACCGAACACCATAATCAACTCACCAGCTAACACACGCATCCTCCAAAAGGGACTCTTGCAAACACACGACTTGTGCCACAGCCATGGCCTCAATGTGAATGACAGAAAGAGTATAGTCATCCCCTTTGTCAAACACTAAGTGACCACAACGTACCACATATGTGTTAATCCAGTAAGTGCAGACCAAGGAATTATGGACCTAGGGGTACGCAGGTTGATAGCATTCTACCATTTGACAACAACATGAACAAAGTGGTTAGGTAAGCATGTTATATGGGCCACATCATCATGGGATCCACATGTAGGCCAGGGGAGGACATTGTGCCCCTTTACTCATCCCTCATCATGCCCATAATTGACTATGATGAACCTGTCGACATGCACCTTACCAGACACCTGCAGCAACTGGAGCTACCACATATGTACCTCGACAAGGGGATCAAAGTGCTCAAACAGATGCCACATACTGACTGGTTAAAGTAGTAGCAGCTCTACTCAGTGACATACTGCCTCTTCATAGGCAATCTGTGCCTGACATAGAAGGCCAGGTCATACCCTCACGTAATGGCCATGCTGCATCTCAGAATATCCAGATCCCACCAGGATACACGCTGGAAATACTTGAACCTCAGGAGTGATATACATAGGACATGGTGGAGGGGCACATTCACAACTCAGAGGCTCCCTTCATTCCTGATTATTATCCCAATAGAGGTTAGGCAGACTGACTCAGTGACTATCTTCAAGAGCGATATTAATGACTGGATGTGACATTGTAGGGTTACCCTGGGTATCACTTATGTGTCACTGTGAGAAAGAGGCACAGTATACTAACCTTGGAAAAGGGCATAGCAAGACAGATTCACAATGCATGTTGAAAGGCACACACATTCTGGCTAGGTGGATACATGCCCTGGGCAGATATCCCTGTACGAACCTATGGACCTATGTCTCTTTTTCACCATTGGCCTTATGTGCTGTCAATCACCAATGTAATCTCAATACTCCGGTAGCATGTGCAAAGGTCAGTTGTCAGTCACCTCTATGGTACAGTTGTGGAATATGTGTGTCATGTAGTAATGTCACAGCTGCCACATGTACACAGTCAACCCTATCCCCTACCCATTGATGTACATCACATGTATGAGATGGAAACACATGGCCAAACTGTAACAACAACATACAAGTCAGTCAGATGCATGGACACATATGACTCAGTCATTGTCCATGCCACCAAAGCTGATGTGGGATGTCGCTCACTGGGATACATGATAGGGAACATGGAAGGGATCACTGAGCAAGTGACACAGGCTGGTAGACCCCTGACCTTGGTTGGCATCAGACCCTCACCAGGGATTCCGATGAATTACTGAATGCTAATGAATAAGTGTAGCTACAACACCCTAGCTGAATGGTTCTTAGCATGCAGTCACTGCATTGCTATGGAATACTGTCTTACCACTCCCACAACAGGTAAGAACATGCAGCTCCTGTACATCAACAACATGTAGACTTTATGCCCCAGACCAGGTGTGCATCCCTCACTACTAGGCTGATAGCATCTACATCTCACACTGTATATACACATCCCACATGCAGCACCTGCACAGAAGACCACGGTCATAATGTTACCCTGTGCAAATACCATGTATTCACATGTGGCAGGCATCACGCATGGTAACTATTGAAAGTCACAGGTACATATGTGTATTTGGCACACACATACATCATGTGTTCATTGCCATAACCGGTGTAATCAATGTCATGCATTATTGTGAGGGACAACCCACACACATGGGCATTCTGTGTGTGCACAACACACATGGCATGTCTCTAATCAAAAGCCATACATAATTGTGATATCGTTTAGAAAGGGGTATGTGCATCCTGTAGTGTGTTTTCCCAGTTGCCAAAAGGGGTGTATCAATCATACACACTTGCCCCCCTTCACACACACTTGCCACCTGCTGGATTCAAACCCCTACCTAACTATGTTAAGACACTAGAGACGGACGCATTAGCACAGCACGCTATTCACATCAGTGGGGGATTTCCTTTCCCCTGATATACTTATAGGGTGCTGACATCATCAGAGTTTAGAAAGTGGAATGATCATCCTGTGGTGTGTTTTCCCAGTTGCCAAAAGGGATGTTTCTTTTATACACACTTACACATACACTTAGCTCCTTTTACACACACTTGCCACCTGCTGGATTCAAACCCCTACCTAACTATGTTATGACACTACAGACAGACCCATTAGCACAGTGCGCTATTTGCATTACGGGGGGATTTCCTTTCCCCTGATATACTTATAGGGTGCTGACATCATCAGAGTTTAGAAAGTGGAATGATCATCCTGTGGTGTGTTTTCCCAGTTGCCAAAAGGGATGTTTCTTTCATACACACTTACCCCCCTTCACACATACTTGCCACCTGCTGGATTCAAACCCCTACCTAACTATGTTATGACACTACAGACGGACACATTAGCACGGCGCGCTATTCGGATTTCTGAGAGAATCCTTTTCTCCAATATACTTATAGGGTGCTTACATGATCAGTGTCTAGAAAGGAGGATGAGCATCCTCTGGTGTGTTTTCACATTTGCTAGGGGTAACATTTGGACCAAGTGTGTGAGCATGCCCAGTTCAGCCTTCCCATGGCATGTTGTGTGAAAGATGTCTCATTTATCTAAGTGTGTGAGCATGCCCAGTGTGGGCTTTACATATGTTGAACTCTGCAGCCCATCACATTTGTGGATGAGTGTGACCTTCAACAAATACCTCCAGTTTATGGTTGTGTGTTCTGTGCCATGTTGTGTAGTTACTGTCCAAATGCTTTTTGTGTGAACAAAACAGGGAGTATACTGTGCCTGCAAGTTTTGCATGGGATACTTTGCACACAATTGTCAACATCCGTTCATACTGACCTAACACTGTAGCACTGTCTAGTGTAGTGTTTCAGTACTTTCACTGTGGTGGTCAGTATCCTGGGCTTTAGTCCTATCACTGCTTTACATTTCCATAGTGTGCACAACAGCCTGGTTAGGGTCCAGTTGTGCACATCTGCACAAAGGCAGTGCCTCTACAGACCCTGTTAATTGTGGCCCCATAAGCTTAACAAGTGTAGTCTGCAAATCTATGGAGAGAATCATAATTGAGCTCATAAACAAAGATATAGGGGACATGCAGACATTGTACCCATCCCATTTTGGCTTGGTCAGGGGCAGATCATGCCTTTTGTACTGGTTTGACATCTTCAAATTGGTCACTTAGGCCATTGTTGGGGAAAGGCAGTCCATACAGCCTACCTTGGCCTTGCAAACACTTTCAACACAATACCCCACTCAGGTATTGTGGAAAACCCTAACAACTGAAATGTAAACCCATATGTCACAAGATGGGTTGCAAACTGGCTTAAGGACGGGACCCACAGGGTTAGAGTTGCTGGCACTATGTTAGACTCCAGGCTGGTCACAGGTGGTGTCACACAGGGCTCAGTCCTTGGCCCCATTGTTTGTCATGTACTTCCCAGAAGTACAGGCCAACATGGGAGGACTTTGGATGACAATGTTAGCAGATGACTGCACACTGGGCACCATAGTGGACAGTGCATCACACACAGATATCCTTCAGAAGGGACTCACAGTAACTGATAGCTGGTGCCAGGGCCATGGCCTGAAGTCAAAGTGCACAACATGTGTAGACATACCCTTCAGGAAAAGCAAGGTGACCCCAAGCTACCATATAGGTGGCAATCCTCTAAGCACAGAGGAGGTTATCATGGACCTGGGGACCCAGGTTGACAGTCGCCGTTCTTCTGAGACTCACATTGCTAAAGTGGCTAGGAAGACCTTCTACATTGCCCACCTGATCAGGATGGGATTCACATCCAGATCTAGTGGGTCATTGTTCCCTGTACTCTTCACTTATCAGACCGGTGATCGAGTCGAATGCCCTATTCTGGCTGTATCTCACCCAACATCTGCAGCAATTGGAGACACCCTGACTGTCCCCCACCTAAAGGATCAAGGAGCCCCAACAGCTGTCATATGCTGCCAGATTGAAGACACTCACACTCTATTCACTCACATACCGTCTGCTTAGAGGTGACATGTGCCTGACATGCGAGGCCATGTCCAAACAGAGATTAATGGACATGCTCCACCTCAGACTCAGAAGATCCACCTGAACCACTAGTGCAGGTGACTTACACCTTAGCAGGGATGTATGTTGAACATGTTGGAGGGATGGAGTTATCACTCGGAGACTCCCTTATGCTGTGGAATACAATCCTGGTCCATTTGAGGCAGAGCACCTTGCTGGCTGTGTTCAAGAGGTATCTTGACCTAATGCTAGTCGGAGAATGTGTTTGTCCATCAACACATTGTAAGCATAGTTTGCCATGTCATATGTCTTGTTTAGTATACTGTGCCTCTGTCTACCTGTGACATAACATTGATACCCAGGGTAAACCTCCCATCTCCCATCCACTCATTAGGATTCCTGTTGAGGGACTCAACCAGTGTCTCTATGGACAACCTGTACTGGTAGTTTACTCATGTGTGGGGTGGCTTCTGTGTTTTGGATAATGCAGTACAGCCTGTCCTATATATGTCAGTGCTGGGGTTCAGGTCCCTCATGTGCATAGCTCCCTGCCATTCAGATTGTACAAGGTGCAGCATGTGCATTGATTCCAGCTTGGACATGGCTTTCTACATCAGGCACAGCTTGCATCTGGGTGGACAGTATGGCAGTGTGTGGAGCTGCACTCTGTTTAATCAGACTACACATTACATGTGTTCCAGCTCTGTCATACTCCTGGTGAGGTACTGTTGTGGACTTTACAAGTGCTGGATGTGTGTGCATGAGGTACACCCCACAGGGGCTGTTGTGGTCATTTCTAATGCTGATGAAAGATAACTGCAGAACCAGAATGACCTCCACTTAGCTAGATGTCAGACAGCATGGACCATACAATCACAACTGAAAACAGGACCCTCTCCACAAAGGGAAAGTGTCCTGTCTGGTGGACCCCAGCCATAAACAAACTGTATGACAGATGAGGGTTACTAATGCAAGACAGAGGTACATCTCCAAAAGGGAAGACAGCTGTGATCAGCACTAGTAGAAAGCTACATTATCTCATAAAGACATGCAAGGTCAACTTGGGGACATAAATCACCAAAGACAATGAAGGTAACCACACTGCTTTCTTCAGTTATGTCAGACACCTGGTTGTGAACCCTCGGATATGCTCAGAGTTGGTACACAACAACATATATTCCAGTGACCTGACAGATATTGGCAACATTCCGCGGACAGCTTCAGTGCGATTACCCCTCCCTCACCCCCAAAACAAGATAGTTATCACTGCTGTATGTAACCTCACTGTCATCTTGGATGTCCATGTGAGAGCCACACTCAGCAAAGACAAGTACACAGCATCCATGGGACCTGCTGGTATCTCCAGTTGCATGCTATGTGAACTCCAGAAGGGCTGGACCCATATATACAACTGCTATTTAACCTTAGTCTTGCTACAGGATATGTACCTGAACACTGGCATACGGCAACAGTGGTCCCACTCCACAAAGGAGATGCCTCCACAGACCATGGCAACTACCACCACACAAGCTTAACCAGCCTTGTCTGCAAAGATATGGGAGGAGTCATGGAGCTCTTACACAGACACATTACTGACCTACGGACCCTTGTTCCCACCTAGTTCAGCTTTGTACAGGGCAGATCCTGCCTTTTGCACCTTTGCACCCGAAAAGTACCTACCATGAAGATCAGGGTTCTTCAACACATGTCATATGCTTCCAGAATAGAGGAAGTCCAGCTTTGTTCAGTGTCATACCGCATACTTACAGGTGACCTATGCCTGACATACAAGACCATGTCCAATCAGGATTTGGTGGACATGCTCCACTGCAAGCAATCCAAATCCACCAGAGCCATGAGAGCTGAGTATTTGAACCTCAGCACATACATGTATAGGACATGCTGGAGGGACAGAGTCATAACTCAGAGGCATCTCACACTCTAGCAGAGTATCCCAGTTCATGTTTGACAGAGTCCCTCACTGACTCTTTTCAGGAGACATCTGGACAACTGCATATGAGACGGAGGCACAGACTAGACAGAGACACAGTCATGTTATTCAATTACGTAAGGGGGTCATAATGTGTCACTACTAAGTCAGAGGCACAATATTCAGAATCTATTCTGTACACTTATTACCACTATAAGGTGGCAATAGCCACATCACTATGGCTAGGCTTATACATGCACTAAGGCAGATAGCCTAGTAGTACACTATGACACTATGAAACACCGGTGTATGTGTAGCTATTGTCAATCAAACAGTATGATGTGGCTTGGGGGGCTTGATATCTCCCTGTATTCCAACATTGTTTTGTCTATTCCTTCTAGCATGTCTAGGGATCAGTTGCTAGTGTCCTCTCCTGCTCAGCTGGTGAACCTGGGAATATTGAGGCACTGTTACACTTGCCTCATGTACACTGACAACCCTCTCCTTCTGCCATAAAACACACATACATGTGAGAGATGCAACTATATAGCCAAAGTGGAGGCTGAGCTCTCTCAACATAGGACTAGCAAGACCAGAGAGAAGGTGAAGGTAACCACACACACATCTTTAATCCAGTCTCACATGGCACTGTCACAACTTAAGATCATACACATAGACACACAGAGACACTCTCGGAGGCTCTGATCAGAAGTCTACCAGAATGGCAGTGGCCACCACAGCAGACACTCACACAACTGCCTCCACAGGGCACAGCACATGCAACACATTGACCACAGAGTCGGTGTGCCAAACAGTCACAGCCCTTAAGGCCAAACACAATGCCAGACACACTTGTCATAGGTGACTCCATAGTCAGACATACTGATGTCCCACTCACCAGATCAGGTACAGAGGAGGTCACAGTAAGCTGCCTATCGGGCACTGGAATCCACCACATAATGCAAGCACTCAGGTCACTAAACTGCAAGTACAGGTCTGACCCAGTCATAATCCATGCTGGTGTGAATGACCTGAGATGTACCTCCCTGGACTACATGGAAAGAGACATAGAGGATCCCTCTGATTATGTAGGCCAGGCAGGTATGACCCTGACCTTCGGCAGTATCCTACCTTCACCAAGTATGATGCCACATAAACAGAGACAAGATGATCAGCTGTAGTATTTTGCTTAGACTATGGTGTCATTCTAAGGGGGTCCAATGTCTGTCTGCCTGGGATGACATGCTGGACAGGCCACGGTGATTTGCAAGGGACGGCTTGTACCTGTCACCCCTGGGCTTCCGGATTTCAGATGATGCTCTTGCCACCCCCATTGTGCCTTTTTTATGCAAGATTCAGATTCTACACCTACCACCCTAGAACACAGTAAATGAAAGACACTAAGGGTAATGCTGCTCAATGCCCAAGGTCTCAACCTCAAGCTGCACACACTCTATGCCCTTCTCAGTATGTAGCACATTGATGTCTGTGCTGTGCCTGAAACCTGGTTCACAGCTTCTGACAGCACCCCGGCACTATCGGGTGTTACCTCATATCATGCATTCCGGCACCAGCATCCCGACAACACCAAGAAGGATGGTGGGCGTCCATATTCATCAAGGACACCATCACCTCATGGTTGGTGGCAACACATGATGCATCGGAGACCATCCAGGTGCCAGTGACCGTAGGCAAGACTGCTCTGCAGTTTGTAGCATGTTACATGCCACCCGCTCAAACTCAGGTACCTCACACAGCTATCCTGCAAACACTGAAGGGGATAAATGTATCTCCAAACACCATCCTACTGGGTGATTCCAACTATCCACATATAGACTGGGATCACTAATCATGCCACAACACTCTAACACAAAGGTTCCAAGAGTTCATACACTGAAATGCCATGGAACAACTGGTCCCAATCCCCTCAAGTGGAGGCAACATACTAGAACACATCATCACGAACATGGGGTCACACTGTTCAACACCAGACGTATACCCATCATTGGTGAGATCAGATCATGGACTACTCTCAGTGGGAGTCCACATCCCACCCACACCCCAGATGGGAAAAGAAACAGTGAAGACCTTCTCAAATGCCGACTTCACATTTCTGAGGACTGGTGTGGTCTCTTTCAAGGCCCCCAGGCCAGCGGACACCATTACCCAAGCCACTGTATCACTTAGAAATGCCTTCTACCAGCACCTCCAGGACTGCATGGATCAGGCAATCCCAAAAAAGACTCTTTGTACCACAGGCAAGCATCCAGTCTGGTGGACCCTAGCCATAAACAAGCTGTACAACACAAGGAAGGAGCTACTACGAGATAAATCGTAATCCGTGGGGAAGACACCCTGCTCATTGTGAGTAAAACACTGGGTTCCCCATACAATCATCCGAGGCATGTTTTGAGAGTAAACCCACTCAGGACTCCAGGGACAATCATGAGGCCTTTTTTACCTATGTTTGAAACCTGGGAGGGAACTCCCAGATATGCTCAGACTTAGTTCAGAATGATGTTGATATCACTGCACCTACAGACATTGGCAACATACTGGCTGACAGGTTCAGTGCAGATTTCTCCCCCCAACTGGAGGGGTATGTACACCAGAGGATTGTAGCCCCCCAAACATCTCCACTGCTGGGGTGGGAACTGCTCAATCCAAGGCAGAAAACACTTTATCCATGGGACCAGATGGTGTCCCCAGTTGTGTGCTCCATGAACTCAATGAGTAATTACACCCGCAGTTAGGGCAGCTGTTTAATCTTAGCCTCATCTCAGGATATGTTCCCAAGGAGTGGCATACAGCAATGGTGGACCCACTTCACAAAGGAGGTGCCTCCACCAACCCCAGAAACTACCATCCCATCAGCTTGACAAGCCTGTTCTGCTAAGCTATGGAGAGGATCATAATAGGAATTCTAAATGAAGACATAGGGACTTGCAGACATTGGATCCAATCCAGTTTGGCTTTGTCAAGGGCAGATCATGCCTTTTAAACTTGGTTGACTTTTTCAAAACACTCACCCAGGCCATTGACGTGGGCAAGGCAGTCCACACAGCCTACCTTGACCTGGCAAAGGCTTTTGACACAATACCCCACTCAGGTATCATTGAAAACATCACCAGCTTAATTGTGAACCCATACATCACAGCATGGGGTGCAAACTGGCTAAGTGACGGAACACACAGGGTCAAAGTTGCTGGTGCCAGTTCACACTCCAGAGCTGTCACAAGTGGTGTCCCACAGGGCTCAGTCCTGGGCCCACATTTGTTCAGTATCTACTTTTCAGAAGTACGAGCAAACACAGGAGGATTATGGCTGACAAAGTTTGAAGATGACTGCAAACTGGGAAGCATAGTTGGAAACCCATCTGACACAGACATCCTTCAGAAGGGTCTCATAGACATGGATAACTGGTGCCACAGCCATGGCCTTACATTAAACACTAAACAATGCATAGCCATACCCTTCAGGAAGAACAAGGTTACCACTACTTCCCATCTAGGTGGCAATCCTCTAAGCACAACGTAGGTTATCAGGGACCTGGGCACCCAGGTTGACAGTGACCTTTTGTTTGACACTCACATTGCCAGGGTAGTTTGGAAGGCCTTCTACATTGGCCACCTCATCATGCAGTGATTCACATCTAGATCAAGGGAGGTCATTGTTCCCTGTACTCATCACTCATCAGACCAATGATTGCATACAATGCCCCATTCAGATTGGATGGGCCCACAAATTCCTCGACAGGAGGTGAAAGGGTCTCAAACATATTTCTTATGCTGCCCGACTGAAGGAATTCCAGCTGTATTCAGTCGCCACTGTCTGCTCAGAGCTGACCTGTGCCTGACATACAAGGCTATGTCCAACCCAGAATTAATGAACATGCTTCACCTCAAGACCTCTACATCCATCAGAACTACAAGGGCAGGAGACCTAAACCTCAACACAAATATTAATAGGATGTGCTGGAGGGACAGATTCATCACCCAGAGAGTCCATATGCTGTGGAACAACATCCTGGTACATGTGAGGCTGAGCACCTCACTGGCTTTGTTCAAGTGAGATCTTGACCAATGGATGGGAGATTGCAGGTATACCCCAGGGATAACCTCAGTATCACTGCTTGACAGAGGCACAGCAAAATAATGGGCATATTATCCATCAACTTGCAGGGGTGGCAGAAGCCACAAAACTCTGGGCTAGGCTTATTAATGCCCTGGGGCAGATAGCCTAGTATGAACCTATGAACCTATGGACATAGGCCTGGGGCAGTTCCTGCTATTAGGACAGTGGTCTGCAGCAAGCTATATAGTAGTAGTCAGTTTTAGCCATTGGTTTTTGACCATGGCTATTCCATGTTGCTTCTTGTTGTGGTACAAACATGGGTGTGTGGTTATCCATGCTATTTATTGCTAGTCACCCTCATTTTGTATCTTGTTCCATGTTTTTGCACATGTACATCACTGTATGACGTGCAGCTGTTTCCGCAGGGTCATATGCGTGGATATGGATGTTAGTTGGGGTCCTCAGGTGTGCATATTGTACATGATATTACATTACTTAACACATGGCATTCATGCCTCAGGTGGTGCTGCAGGGCCACCTCTGTCGGATACACATACTACACTCCTGCACGTTTGGAAGCAGGTTGTGTCATGTTAGGCATCCCTGTTACTGTATGAGTGAGTCAGAGCGGTATCAGTCCCAGTGTTCCTACTGACCAAGCGTATGTGCTATGCATTGCCTCTTTGCCAAGGCCAGGGCATACTGGGCATGCCTCCTTCTGCCTACTGGGACAAGGTCAGGTTGTTCCTCCTCCGAGTCACCCCCTGCCTGTGGTGGCCTTGGCAATTGTGGGGGGATGTTTGGCCCAGCCCTGTGCTGGTCCTGCTGCAGCTGTTTCCGCAGGATCATATTATGTAGCATAGCACATATCATGATCATTTGGGTACATGTAGTTGGTGTGTACTGCAAAGCTCCACCAGACGTGTCCAGACACTGGAACCATGACTTGAGCAGCTCAAACACATGCTCTATGATATTACGTGTTTGTGTGTGTGCCTCATTATGGCGTTCCTGTTCAGGTGTGTGTGCATTTCTGATGGGTGTCATCAGCCACGGCTCAAGTGCATAACCTGCATCCCCCACTAGGTGTCCGTGTGGGAAGTCCCCATTGGCAAATGATTGGTACAGCTGCCAGATGCCAGATGTGGGAATTGTGGTAGCTCCCAGGGCAGCCAGCACACACATTCATTATTATGCCCTGGGCATCACACACGACCTGGCAGTTGATGGAGGGGTATCCCTTGCGGTTAATGTAGGCTCTACCCCGCTCACCGGCTGGTGCTTTGATGTGTATGTGTGCAGTCTATTGCACCCAGCACCTCAGGGTATCCCGCTATTTGCTGGAAGAGATGCATAATGCTGGCCACAACCTCACGGTCATTAGGGACATATATATGATCACTGACATGTGGTGACATGGCATCCAGGAACTGGTGCAGTACTCTGGAGGCTGATGCCTGTGATATCCCCATCATATCACCAGTTGGTCTCTGGAAGGTACCTGTTGCTAGTATTCTTAGGCCAACACATACCTTGGTTTCTACTGGGATGGGTTCCCTCTGTTGGTTCTGTGTGTGAGATGTGGCCTGCACAGCTCAACAATCTGCTGAAGAAGGTCTCTGTCCACTCTGTAGCGCTCTACTATCTCCAGCTCATGTAACCCATGGTAGGTGACCCTGGGCCTGTATACTCTTCTCCTTCTCCTCACTCTGGGTTGTCTGTCAGCATCTGCATTGTCACCACCCTCAGCAATTCGCCTATGCCTGATTATAATAGCCATGGCAGCCCCTAGCATTTCTGCTCTGAGTTCAGCTTTTTTCAGTTTTCAATTCTGATAGCTTAGTTTCTGGCAGTATCTCTTGTGAGAAACAGCCTGCACTGCTCTTTGTTGTGTTTTAAGTACTGGGTTGGGCTTCTAGTCTGCCTGTGTAATTGCCTGCTTGTAATTGTTTCCACCAATTAACTCTAGTAGTAGCTTCTGGCAGTTTCCATGTAGGTTAGTTGTTTCCTGTTTCCTCTCTGTTTCCTGAGGGGAGCAATGTGCACACCAGCTTAAACACGCTTACAGTCACTTAAACACGCCGCACACATCCTTACACGGTGTTACACGCCAAGACACATCCTTACACGGTGTTAGCTAGGCTGATTCATGCTAAAACGCCGACACTGCCTTACACATGTGCACGCCAAGCAAACCGTTGTAAACAGTTTGCAACACGCTCCCACATGTTAAACCCGCCTTACATGCGCGCACACGGGCGCATGCACGTATATCAAGAAACTTTGAGTGTAGGGATAGCGTATACCCTCAATTTCTTGACTTTCCTAGTGTTCTGTTGAGACACATCTCCCTCCCTGATGTCTGTCTGTCATCTGTTACCTTACATTGCCCTCCAATCTGGTACATTTCTTTCTATCCTTCCCCCCCGTGATGTCACCTACCTCTTACTCTGTTCCTCCCCCTTCTCTAAGTCTTACACTACTCAGAAAGTGCTCATTACCTATGTGGCAGTGTGATTCAGTATTGTAACCCTCATTTACATAGGATTGCCTAGTAATGACTAGTTACATGTCTTACACGGAGCTTCCCCCCTTGACAACCACTACACGGAGGCCATATTGTTTTTGGTCTGCAAGTCCCTCCATTGACATTCAATGTACTACATAAATCCCACAATTGTGGGCTTATAAGCTTCGGTTTTTAGTTTTAGGTAGCGCACCCGTTTGCTGGTGTGCTGCAGTTAAACCCAGAAATCCGTGAAAAAAATAAGTTATATAACTTATTTTTGCAACACTTTTCATGCCAATGGCCACATATTTGGCCATTGGCATGCTTAATGAAACATATGCACCCTTTATTTGGAGCTGACATAGCTCCGTTTTAATTTTGCAGAAATGTACTCAGTTGTCAGCTGAGTACATTTCTGTTAACACGTCCGTTACACGGACTGGTTTTGGTTGTGGATCGCTCAAATACCTCATTTGCATATCTTGGAGCTGCAAATGAGGTATTGAGCATTTCCGCCAGTCCGTGTAAGAGACGTGTTAGCTGTCTCTTACACGGAGATTTGGGCTGTTCCTGAATCAGGAGGCTTACACGGAGGCTTACACTACTCTTGAACTCCGTGTAAGCCTTCCTGAATCTGGCCCTATGTCTTTCTTAAACAGTGAAAGTCTCCAGTTCCAAAACATATGTAATCAGTCACCTATTTCTTGAGCATTACATCACCAGTAGTAATGGGAAACCAATGGCAAAGTCTTGCAAGAAAAGTGTGGGTATAGTAATATTTATATTAATAATGCCACCCAAAATGTCAGTATTTTCAAGATTTAGGTGCTTATCTTTGCACTGTAAGAACTCTCTCCCTGGTCTCACTAGAAATAGAAATATTAAGCTCATTCTCCCAAAGGATTCTATATTTGTCCACATCATGTAAACCATTCAAGTATAAAACCTTATATGACCTGCTTATTTGTACCTTGTTATATTGACCTTTATCTTTATATTCAAAAATCCAAGATATCATGAAGGGTAGTTCTGCAGCATCACATCTGATGTTTTGAAGCTCCCTACCTAATTAAGTGAATAGGTCTTTGGGGTGGTCTCCAGTGAAAATTTTGTAGAAAAAAATGACAAGAAATAATATCAGCATCTGCCATACATTGACCCTGGTACCTTAACTCTGGAGAATTCTAATATTGTCTTTAAGCTACAAAGGGAGAAGGGGTAAGAAAGGTGAGTGTGCAGTTAAGAGGAGATCACATTTCCATACATTCAATTTACTTTTATCCATGATCTGAAGAATAGAAGAAAACCCCATGAATAGAATATTGGAGAGAACTCTCTCAGTGCCCAGATAATGCAGTTTCATGCATTGATATAGTGTTCTGTACCCTCCCATTATAAATAAAGCAATAACCTTCCATATACATTTCACTATGTTGAGGCAGAAACAATGTATAGTGAAAAACACCTGTATAGACCTCCAAGTCAGGAAATCCTAGGCCTCCTAAGTTATTTAGCAAACCAAGGATATTCCCAGATACTCTGTATTTGTGGCTTGCAAAAATCAAGTTGAATATCTGACTCCTCAAATCTTTTAATATTCTGTTAGGGAGGGAGGATGGAAGTTCCTGACATCGATGTAATGCTAACAGCAAAACAAACAATGTCGCTATAAGAACTCTTTGGATCATAAAAAGGCAAATGAGTTTCCATTGTTGAAATAAACGTTTTATTTTTAAACTTAACTTCAGATTATTTAGCTCTATGGAGCCAAAAATGAAATTTGCAAATGTAAATCCAAGGTATGTTAAAGAATTAGTTTTGTCAAAAAAAATTAAAATGTCAGTTCAACTGAGGGAAAATACTGCATCTTTACTGTTCTGGTTTTAAAATATTATTCTTATAGTCTGAAAGGCCACCAAACTTTGATAACACCTGAAATACCTAGTGGAAGTCCATCTCTGGTTCTATAAAATATAGTAACAGGTCATCACCATATAGGGATAGCTTGTACATCCCTCCCAACATAACTAAGTGCCGATCTGACCTAAGCTTCACTGCCAAAGGTTACAGATAAGAGGTAAAAGAAATGGGGATGGGGAAAGTACTGTATAGCTCCCCTAGATAATTCAAAAGGATGCTGAAAGCTTAGTTTCTTCTTTAACAATTGGCTAAGCTTCTGGTGTCAATCTAAGGGGATCCAGTATCTGTCTGCATGGGATGACATGGTCAACAGACCATGATGCTTTGTCAGAGATGGCCTGCACCTGTCTCCCCTGGGATTCTGGATACTGGCTAAGGGTCTTGCCGCCCCTATAGTGCCTTTTTTAGGAAAGGTTCAAATGGCAAATTCACCACTATAACAGGAACAGACAAGCAAAATGAGATTTATGAAATGTATGTACTAAGGGGCTAGATATACTAGACGGGCTACCCATCTATGTCAAGCAAAGTTCTTCATTAGCACTCTTCAAGAAAAATCTTGATGAGTGGATGGGAAATAGGAAATACACCCCGGGGATCACTTTTGTGTCTCTGCTCGACAGTGGCACTGGAAAATAACTTTCTTGAGTGGCGTAAGCCAAGGAACCTTGTTGGCTAGGCTTACGTAGACCCTCGGGCTGATAGCCTAGTATCTACCTATGAACCTAAAAACTGCCAGAAGTGTAAATCTCAAAATGCACTCACTCGAGGCACTCATTAAAATGGATAGCATTGATATCTGTGCAGTGACTGAGACCTGGTTCAAGAATCTAGGGAGCACCCCTGCATTACCAGGCTATAACTCATACCACACGTTTCGGCCATCTAACCTGAACCAGAACACCAAAGGTGGAGGTGTGTCCATATTCATTAAGGATATCCACACCTCCAGGCTAGTTGCTCAGCATAATGCATCCGAGGTTATCCAAGTGCAACTAACTCTGGGCAAAACTGCAATCCGAATTGTAGCTTGCTACAGATCACCCACTATGCCCCAGGATTCCCACCCCTTTTCTTGATATAGTGGAAAATATCAGGGTTCAAGAAAACACCCTAATAATGGGCGATTTCAACTAGCCCACTATTAACTGGGAAAATTACTCATGTACCAACTCCTTTGCTCAACGCTTTCTGGAATTCATAAATTCCAATGCCCTGGATCAACTTATCCACACCCCCATCAGGGGCAACAATATCCTAGACCTAGTCATTATCAGCATGAGTGACCGATGCTCCACACCTGAAATCAACTCCTCTTTGGTCAGATCCGACCATAAGCTAATGACCCTAAATATCTGCATCCCTCCCCCACCCACCATTAAGGAAACCATTGTAAAAAATGTCTCCAAAGCCAACTTCATGCTTCTTAAGACAGAAGTGGGGAACTTCATGACACCCATGCAAATGGACAATACAGTTTCAACTGCTGAATCCTACACAAATGCACTCTGTAAGCACTTACACAGAACCAAGATGCTATCCTCCAAAAAAGAAGCCAGTCTGGTGGTCCCCTTCCATAAACAAACTCTGCAACAGAAGGAAGAAACTGTTGCAAAGAGAGTAAATCCCATGAGTGGAGGAGCTCCCTGGTCAGCTTAGTAAGAAGCTGAGTTCCCTTATAAGATCCTCCAAAGCTAGCAATGAAAACAAAATCACCACTGATTCTAAGGGCAATCACAAAGCATTCTATAGCTATGTCAAGAATCCCAATGGCAACACCCAGATCTCCTCTGAGTACAGCACAACGGCATGAAAATTACAGAACCAACTGATATTGCCGACATCCTGGCAGATAGGTTCAGTGCTAACTTTACCTCCCTCTCACCACCTAAAGGGCCAATGTCTATACAGGAAGAATGCAGAGTCCCTGTAATCACATCTATGCAGGTAAAAGCTGCATGGTCTAAAATCAAAAACACAACATCCATGGGACCAGACAACATCCCAGGTTGCATTTTACACGAACTTCAGAACAAACTGGCTCCCCACCTAAGCACCATGTTCAATCATAGTCTCACATCAGGCTTTGAGCCTACTGAATGGCTCTTAGCAATAGTTATCCCACTCCACAAAGGGGGAGCCACCACTGATCTTGGGAAATATCGCCCTATTAGCCTGACGAGCCTGGTCTGCAAGGCTATGGAACATATCATCATGGAATTCATAAACAAAGACATTGGTAACCTCCAAACTCTGGCCCCCACCCAGTTTGGGTTTGTGAAAGGCAGAGCATCCCTTCTGAACCAGATTGACTTCTTTGAGGCAGTCACCAAAGCCGTAAATAATGGTAAGGTGGTTCACACAGCCTATCTTGACCTCACCAAGGCTTTCAACACCATCCCCCATTCTGGAATTATAGCTAAACTCACTAAACTAGGTATAAATCCCTACATCACAAGATGGGTTGCCAACTGGCTCACTGACAGAACCCAGCCTGTAAAAGTTGCAGACTCCAAATCTGACTTCAAACCAGTGACAAGTGGAGTACCACAGGTTTCAGTCCTGAGACCTCTCCTGTTTGGTATTTACTTCTCTGAAGTGCAGGCTAACGCAGAAAGCCTCTTGCTAATTAAGTTCACAGATGACTGCAAACATGGAGCCATAGTCGAGTCCCCAAATGATGTGGACATCCTAGAGAAGGGCCTCACTGAGACAGATGCCTGGTGTCAGAGGCATGGCCTCAAGCTCAATGCCAAAAAGTGCATTGTCACCCCCTTTGGTAAAAACTCTGTACCCATGAACTACCACATAAATGGCAGTCTATTTAATGCTGAATGTGTGATAAGAGACTTTGAGACCCAGGTGGACAGTAGTCTCTCCTTTGATAATCACATTGTCACAGTAGTCAGGAAATCCTTCTATGTGGCACACCTCATCACAAAAGTTCTCATCTAGGAAAAAAGAGGTCATTGTTCCCCTCTTCTCGGCACTCATTAGACTCATTATAGAGTACAATGACCCTTTTGGAATGTACCTCACAAGACATCTGCAGCAGCTGGAAAGGCCACAGAAGTACCTCACAAAGAGGATTACTGGCTTCAAACAGATGCCCTACACTGACCATCTCAAAAAACTCCAGCTTTACTCTGTAGCATATCGCCTACTCCAAGGAGACCTCTTCCTAACATATAAAGCTATGTTAAACCGAGAGCAGTTGGACATGCTACACCTAAGGAAATCCCAATCCCTCTGAGCTACATGCTCTAGGGACCTAAACCTTGTCACCACAATAAATAGGACATGTTGGCATACTCTGGAACAAGCTACCTATCTATGTCAAGCAAAGTTCCTCATTAGCACTCTTCAAGAAAAATCTTGATGAGTGGATGGGAAAAGGAAATACACCCCCGGGATCACGTCTGTGGCTCTGCTCGACAGAGGCACAGGAAAGTAACTCTCTTGGGTGGCATAAGCCAGAGAATCTTGCTGGCTATGCTTATTTAGGCCCTTGGGCTAAAAGCCTAGTGGGTCTATATTATAACATTGAAGTCTTACAACTTCGAATGTTATAATATCGAACCCTATTCAGCGAACACTTGAAATAGCGCAGCAGAACACCGAATACTTTCCTAGGGAAAGTATTCAATGTGCTGTTTCTGCAGCTTCGTTATTTCCTCAACTGTGAAGTGAAGGTTACGGACCGGGTTAAGGTAAGTGTGCAAATAAAGTTGAGTGTGCGATAGGGACCTTAGGGTTAGGGAGCGGGTAAGGTGAGTGTGCTATATGGACTTTAGGGTTAGGGAGGCGGGTAAGGTGAGTGTCACGATAGTTAGGGACCTTAGGGTTAAGGTTGGGTTAAGGTAAGTGGACAGCTTGTGGTGTATGCATGGTTTAGTGTAGGGTTTTGTGAAGTGTATGTGTGTGGATTATTTATTTTGGTGTGCTTGTGTTGTGTGTATGTTTGTTGGAACAGCAAATTTTTTCCATGGGAAAAAATTCGCTATTCAGACTGTTTGGTTTTCTGGTGTTTCGATCAAATGGGTTCGATATTATAACATTCAAGTTGTAAGACTTCAATGTTATAATATAGACCCTAGCCTAGTACCTACCTATGAACCTATGAACCCTGGAACAGGAACCCTTGTGCAGCTTCCATAATAAGCTTATATACTCAAAGGGAAATCCATATGCTCAGTAGAAGAAAAATAAAAATCTCAAGTGACTATCAAATGCTTTTTCCATGTTAAGGATCACCAGGAATTTTGGGGTTCTTTGCTGATCTGCATTATCTATCAAGAGAAACATTTAAATAATTGTTGAAAGTACAAATCCCATCTGATTGTGATGTAATAGTGTTGACATACAATAATCTATTCTAGTGGCCATGATAGATATGAATAGGTTATGGCCATGATTAAACAATACCAGCCTATATAATACCATCTGGAGACAGTGCTTGTTTGGTTTTAGGATTAAGGAAATCACATGATAGAAACACAAAAATATGATACAAATAAAGAAAAACACCATATTTAACTAATATTTTAAATTATTACTTTTTCTAACTATCAAAACTACACCTTTTACAAAATCATGCAAAGCAGACAGAAACATACAGTGAAGCCAACATTATGCAATAAATTAACTTTTCACTTAATACATTAAATTTGCTTCTAAATTAAGACCCCTGGGTGAAAGTGTCCTATAATTTAAAATGAACTTGCTTTTCAAATCTAACAACTTCCTAACTACATCACCCGCCATAACTATATACTTAATTTAAAATATTACTTAAATAGTTATTTAAGGGTAGTAAGTTTATATGAAATATTAATACTTTTTTTAAGCTTAAAATCTTTGGATTATGCAATTGAAATTAATTGAATGTATTTAAATGTAATGACAGAATGTTTTTTTAAGGTTTTTGAAACGTATTTAAGATGGCTGTATTCTTGATTAGTTATCCGTTGAAGGTGAACAGCCAAGGTGCCAGACCTGTGTATTAAATGGAATACTTCAGCTTTATTCTGTTCCAGTGGTGTTTTTCTTTATTTGTATAATATTTTTGTGTTTCTATAATGTCGTTGGTGGGAGCAGTTGCTGTGCCGGGAGTTTCAAAAACCCCAACGGATGGTAATAAGTTGTTATTTGCTGATTTCATGAAGGAACTTGAAGCTAAACTGGTGAACAAAGATTAATGGTGTTCGCTGGGTGAATCTGACTTTAATGAACAGTTCAGCTCATGATCAAAGAAATGAACTTGCTTTTTGATAGCAAGCTTTTGGAGAAGTACCCAAGTCTCAATGTGACCCCCAGGGGACTCAGGATTGATAAATTGCCAGCATATGACTTTGCTGATGATGAACAAGATTTTTTGCAAGAATGGAGACAGACTTCTCTCGAATGCACTTTAGGATGGCTCCGCATTCTTGTTAAAAAGAAATCAATGTCAAGGTGAGAAATTACAGCAGCAGATAATTGCCTTCCAAGATAAACTGAATGAAGCTGTGGCTGCTGATATTTTTCCTAAGAAAATGTATGACTTAACGGGCAAATTGGATGAAAATGAACGAGTTGTGTTGGAGAGAAAGAAAAATAAGTCATTCCGCAATGTAAATGACTTTCATAGTAGTGCGATCTATGGTTTGAGGCATTCCCAATGTTTTGGGAGGGCTAGAACCAGGGACAAACTGGCTTTCGGTTTCAGAGCGACATAGGATTCTTCGGCGTCTTCAGTAGACACTGCTGCATCGAAAAAAAGTGTTTCTTTTGAAAACATTGAAATAGACTCAGTTTCTGAGTCCTCTCAGAATACTGAATTTAATGGTAACTCATCTTCAGCAGCAGTGCAGCAGGGAAAGGTCAAACGGAACTGTCAGAGGGGCAAGAGAAATCATTAGAAAGATTGTTAGAAAATCGTGGAACAGTTTGCATCGACAAGCCTGTAGCTCATTTTAATACAAGGTGTTCAGCTTTGGACTTTTTCTCTGTGGTCTTCTTTTCTGCCCAGCATGTAAGTTTGTTTCCTAATGTTGCAAATAACATTGAAAGTGAATTAAAAGTTATTAATATATCTCAATTGCAACTAAATGAGATGATTCTCAGTTTGCTTTCTAAAGGGATGAAATTTGTGCCAGTCAAAATTCCTACACTGGCAGATTTGTTGTTGGACATTAAAAAATTATGTAGGAAGCTACATTTAATTGTATTTTTGATAAAAGGAAAGTGAATGTTGCAAACAGTTTAAGTGCTAATGCTGATGCATAATTTTGGAAGAAGATGATAGTTTGTTAAATGTTTTTATTTATGATTATTCCTTTGAAGGTGAACATGTGGAGGAAATTGCTGAAGGCTTTGATACTGTTTGTTCCTGTTCTACCTACACCCAATGTGTCTGCACCCAGTTGTCTTCTGCAGTAGAGTTGTTTGAGTAAATTTTATGTATGAAAGTTGAGCATGAATTTGTTAAATTTGTTAAAAGGGATAAACAATATAATATCTCTAAAGATGAGTGGGAAACATTAAATTGTTAAGAGGCCAGCTTTCTGACTTTGTGTTTAAAGAAGCAGATAAACATGGGAAATGGGTCATTATGCCCAGGGTGCAGTATAATAAAATGGTTTATGATTTATTACTGAGGCAGGATGACTATTTGAAGTTGGATTTGAATCCTTTACAAGAGTACAATGGGCAGTTGCTGGAGCTTTTGGAGTGTGGTGAAAGATTGGGTTTCTTAAGTAGATAGAATGTAAAGAAATTATATATTGAGAAACCATGTGAGCCTTACTTTTATGAACTGCTTAAGGTACATAAAATCTATTAGATACCCCAGGAAGACCTATTGTTTCTGGGATAGGATCTTACCTACAGAATGTAGGTTTATTTACTGATTCACTTTAAAAAAAAACTTTTGGTTAAAGTCCCTGCACATGTGAAAAATACAGCAGACCTCTGTGAGGAGGTAAAGTGTAGTCCCTGGTGTGATGATTACTATTGGGTAGTGGTAGATTTTAACTCTCTGTATACCAATATCGAGATGGGGTTTATAAGCAATCTGGATATCATGGGGGAAGGTCCCAAAACAGCCTTTGGGGTAAGGCTGCTTGGGTTTTGTTTAAGACACAATTATTTTGTTTTTGAAAAGGGTATTTTCCTGTAGCATAAGGGAATGGCTATGGGAGCATCTTATGCTCCCACTTAAGCCATACTCCACGTGGGATTTTTTGAAAAGAGGTTTATCTGTGGTACAAGTTTTTATCAAAAGCATGTTGTACTTTTTAGAAAATACATTGATGACCTTATTTTTCTGTGTAGAGCTGACCCAAAGAAATTTGACATATTGTTTTTCCCATTTAAATTCTACTGAGCGCAGTTTGAAATTTTCTTTGTCAAAGGGTGATTCTAAAGTGATATTTTTGGATGCTGAGTTCTATGTAGATTTAAGGAAAAAGATTCAGTTTAGACCTTATAGAAAGTAAACTGCTGTAAATAATTTCTTACATGCAGTAAGCATGCACCCCCCCCCCCCATTTACTTGATTACTTGATTCCTTACCTCTTGGCGAATTCAAACCCATAGCTCGGAATACCTCTGATGAGGCATGTAAAATGGAATTTCTTTTGACTACTAAAATGAGGTTGAGTTTAAGGGGTTATGATGAGAAATTATTGAGTAAGGCTTTAGGTAAAGTTTCAAAAAATAAACATGTTCTGAGTGGTGGAAGAAGGAAACATGCTTGTAATAGTTTGGGTAATCAGGAGGCTAGGGAACTCTTTTTTTTCCAAATACTCTGGGTTCTCTGAAAAAAATGAGGAAAATCATTTTGGAATCTTGGCATGTAGTGTGTGAGGATGCTCATGTGGGAAAGTTATTTCCCAGATATGTTAGATTCTCATATGGATGTTACGCAAATTTGAAGGAGCTTTTGAACATGGGCTATTGCGGTGTTCAACAGGAATCATTTGGTATGTTTTGCTGTGGCCATTGCAAAGTTTGTGCTCATGTTAAGAACATCTTGGGAGCTTTAATTAATTGTAAGAAATTTGTATATAAGAGGAAGTTTAATTGTCATTCTTGTGCTGTAGTGTATGCTATTGGTTGCAATTGTGTTGAAATCAAATGGTACATAGGGCAGATTAAAAGGGCTGTAAAAACTAGGATTTTGGAACATCTTAGGGATGGGTTACTAAACAGTTTTTGAATGTGCATGGGGGTAATATGTCGGGTTTGTTCTATTCTGTTCTTGCTCAACCTATAGTTAAGAGGGGGGTGATGTAGTTAAGAAGTTGTTAGATTTCGAAAGCAAGTTAATTTTAAATTATAGGACATTTTCACCCAGGGGTCTTAATTTAGAAGCAAATTTAGTGTATTAAGTGAAAAGTTAATTTATTGCATTATGTTGGCTTCACTGCATGTTTTTGTCTGTTCTGCATGATTTTGTAAAAGGTGTAGTTTTGATAGTTTGAAAAAGTAATAATTTAAAATATTAGTTAAATAGTTATTTAAGGGTAGTAAGTTTATATGAAATGTTAATACTTTTTTAAGCTTAAAATCTTTGGATTATGCAATTGAAATTAATTGAATGTAATTAAATGTAATTAACAGAATGGTTTAAGGTTTTTGAAACGTATTTAAGATGGCTGTATTCTTGATTAGTTATCCATTGAAGGCGAACAGCTGAGGTGCGAGACCTGTGAATTAAAGGGAATACTTCAGCTTTATTCTGATTCAGTGGTGTTTTTCTTTAAAATCACAGCCTCCCTCCAAGAAAGTGTGGGAAGTCTCCCTCCAAAATGTAATTCACAAGTTTGTTAAGCTTAAGGAGAAATGTCTGGTCTGCTCACCAAACACCTCCAAAGGCAGGCTATGTGGGCCTGGAGTCTTGCCCTCCTAGCTGCCCGACTGAAGGAATTCCAGCTGTATTCAGTCGCTTACTGTCTGCTCAGAGCTGACCTGTGCCTGACATACAAGGCTATGTCCAACCCAGAATTAATGAACATGCTTCACCTCAAGACCTCTACATCCATCAGAACTACAAGGGCAGGAGACCTAAACCTCAACACAAATATTAATAGGATGTGCTGGAGGGACAGATTCATCACCCAGAGAGTCCATATGCTGTGGAACAACATCCTGGTACATGTGAGGCTGAGCACCTCACTGGCTTTGTTCAAGTGAGATCTTGACCAATGGATGGGAGATTGCAGGTATACCCCAGGGATAACCTCAGTATCACTGCTTGACAGAGGCACAGCAAAATAATGGGCATATTATCCATCAACTTGCAGGGTGGCAGAAGCCACAAAACTCTGGGCTAGGCTTATTAATGCCCTGGGGCAGATAGCCTAGTATGAACCTATGAACCTATGGACATAGGCCTGGGGCAGTTCCTGCTATTAGGACAGTGGTCTGCAGCAAGCTATATAGTAGTAGTCAGTTTTAGCCATTGGTTTTTGACCATGGCTATTCCATGTTGCTTCTTGTTGTGGTACAAACATGGGTGTGTGGTTATCCATGCTATTTATTGCTAGTCACCCTCATTTTGTATCTTGTTCCATGTTTTGCACATGTACATCACTGTATGACGTGCAGCTGTTTCCATGGGGTCATATGCGTGATATGGATGTTAGTTGGGGTCCTCAGGTGTGCATATTGTACATGATATTACATTACTTAACACATGGCATTCATGCCTCAGGTGGTGCTGCAGGGCCACCTCTGTCGGATACACATACTACACTCCTGTACGTTTGGAAGCAGGTTGTGTCATGTTAGGCATCCCTGTTACTGTATGAGTGAGTCAGAGCGGGTATCAGTCCCAGTGTTCCTACTGACCAAGCGTATGTGCTATGTATTGCCTCTTTGCCAAGGCCAGGGCATACTGGGCATGCCTCCTTCTGCCTACTGGGACAAGGTCAGGTTGTTCCTCCTCCCGAGTCACCCCCTGCCTGTGGTGGCCTTGGCAATTGTGTGGGGATGTTTGGCCCAGCCCTGTGCTGGTCCTGCTGCAGTTTCTGCGAGGATCATATTATGTAGCATAGCACATATCATGATCATTTGGGTACATGTAGTTGGTGTGTACTGCAAAGCTCCACCAGACGTGTCCAGACACTGGAACCATGACTTGAGCAGCTCAAACACATGCTCTATGATATTACGTGTTTGTGTGTGTGCCTCATTATGGCGTTCCTGTTCAGGTGTGTGTGTGCATTTCTGATGGGTGTCATCAGCCACGGCTCAAGTGCATAACCTGCATCCCCCACTAGGTGTCCGTGTGGGAAGTCCCCATTGGCAAATGATTGGTACAGCTGCGTCAGATGCCAGATGTGGGAATTGTGGTAGCTCCCAGGGCAGCCAGCACACACATTCATTATTATGCCCTGGGCATCACACACGACCTGGCAGTTGATGGAGGGGTATCCCTTGCGGTTAATGTAGGCTCTACCCCGCTCACCGGCTGGTGCTTTGATGTGTATGTGCGTGCAGTCTATTGCACCCAGCACCTCAGGGTATCCCGCTATTTGCTGGAAGAGATGCATAATGCTGGCCACAACCTCACGGTCATTAGGGACATATATATGATCACTGACATGTGGTGACATGGCATCCAGGAACTGGTGCAGTACTCTGGAGGCTGATGCCTGTGATATCCCCATCATATCACCAGTTGGTCTCTGGAAGGTACCTGTTGCTAGTATTCTTAGGCCAACACATACCTTGGTTTCTACTGGGATGGGTTCCCCTCTGTTGGTTCTGTGTGTGAGATGTGGCCTGCACAGCTCAACAATCTGCTGAAGAAGGTCTCTGTCCACTCTGTAGCGCTCTACTATCTCCAGCTCATGTAACCCATGGTAGGTGACCCTGGGCCTGTATACTCTTCTCCTTCTCCTCACTCTGGGTTGTCTGTCAGCATCTGCATTGTCACCACCCTCAGCAATTCGCCTATGCCTGATTATAATAGCCATGGCAGCCCCTAGCATTTCTGCTCTGAGTTCAGCTTTTTTCAGTTTTCAATTCTGATAGCTTAGTTTCTGGCAGTATCTCTTGTGAGAAACAGCCTGCACTGCTCTTTGTTGTGTTTTAAGTACTGGGTTGGGCTTCTAGTCTGCCTGTGTAATTGCCTGCTTCTAATTGTTTCCACCAATTAACTCTAGTAGTAGCTTCTGGCAGTTTCCATGTAGGTTAGTTGTTTCCTGTTTCCTCTCTGTTTCCTGAGGGGGAGCAATGTGCACACCAGCTTAAACACGCTTACAGTCACTTAAACACGCGCACACATCCTTACACGGTGTTACACGCGCACACACATCCTTACACGGTGTTAGCTAGGCTGATTCATGCTAAAACGCGCGCACACTGCCTTACACATGTGCACGCCCGCGCAAACCGTTGTAAACAGTTTGCAACACGCTCCCACATGTTAAACCCGCCTTACATGCGCGCACACGGGCGCATGCACGTATATCAAGAAACTTTGAGTGTAGGGATAGCGTATACCCTCAATTTCTTGACTTTCCTAGTGTTCTGTTGAGACACACCTCCCTCCCTGATGTCTGTCTGTCATCTGTTACCTTACATTGCCCTCCAATCTGGTACATTTCTTTCTATCCTTCCCCCCGTGATGTCACCTACCTCTTACTCTGTTCCTCCCCCTTCTCTAAGTCTTACACTACTCAGAAAGTGCTCATTACCTATGTGGCAGTGTGATTCAGTATTGTAACCCTCATTTACATAGGATTGCCTAGTAATGACTAGTTACATGTCTTACACGGAGCTTCCCCCCCTTGACAACCACTACACGGAGGCCATATTGTTTTTGGTCTGCAAGTCCCTCCATTGACATTCAATGTACTACATAAATCCCACAATTGTGGGCTTATAAGCTTCGGTTTTTAGTTTTAGGTAGCGCACCCGTTATGCTGGTGTGCGCTGCAGTTAAACAGAAATCCTGAAAAAAAAAAGTTATATAACTTATTTTTGCAACACTTTCATGCCAATGGCCACATATTTGGCCATTGGCATGCTTAATGAAACATATGCACCCTTTATTTGGAGCTGACATAGCTCCGTTTTAATTTTGCAGAAATGTACTCAGTTGTCAGCTGAGTACATTTCTGTAGTTAACACGTCTGCTACACGGACTGGTTTTGGCTTCGTGGATCGCTGAAATACCTCATTTGCATATCTTGGAGCTGCAAATGAGGTATTGAGCATTTATCGCCCAGTCCTGGTAAGAGACGGTTAGCTGTCTCTTACACGAGATTTGGCTGTTCCTGAATCAGGAGGCTTACACAGAGGCTTACACTACTCTTGAACTCCGTGTAAGCCTTCCTGAATCTGGCCCTATGTCTTTCTTAAACAGTGAAAGTCTCCAGTTCCAAAACATATGTAATCAGTCACCTATTTCTTGAGCATTACATCACCAGTAGTAATGGGAAACCAATGGCAAAGTCTTGCAAGAAAAGTGTGGGTATAGTAATATTTATATTAATAATGCCACCCAAAATGTCAGTATTTTCAAGATTTAGGTGCTTATCTTTGCACTGTAAGAACTCTCTCCCTGGTCTCACTAGAAATAGAAATATTAAGCTCATTCTCCCAAAGGATTCTATATTTGTCCACATCATGTAAACCATTCAAGTATAAAACCTTATATGACCTGCTTATTTGTACCTTGTTATATTGACCTTTATCTTTATATTCAAAAATCCAAGATATCATGAAGGGTAGTTCTGCAGCATCACATCTGATGTTTTGAAGCTCCCTACCTAATTAAGTGAATAGGTCTTTGGGGTGGTCTCCAGTGAAAATTTTGTAGAAAAAAATGACAAGAAATAATATCAGCATCTGCCATACATTGACCCTGGTACCTTAACTCTGGAGAATTCTAATATTGTCTTTAAGCTACAAAGGAGAAGGTAAGAAAGGTGAGTGTGCAGTTAAGAGGAGATCACATTTCCATACATTCAATTTACTTTTATCCATGATCTGAAGAATAGAAGAAAACCCCATGAATAGAATATTGGAGAGAACTCTCTCAGTGCCCAGATAATGCAGTTTCATGCATTGATATAGTGTTCTGTACCCTCCCATTATAAATAAAGCAATAACCTTCCATATACATTTCACTATGTTGAGGCAGAAACAATGTATAGTGAAAAACACCTGTATAGACCTCCAAGTCAGGAAATCCTAGGCCTCCTAAGTTATTTAGCAAACCAAGGATATTCCCAGATACTCTGTATTTGTGGCTTGCAAAAATCAAGTTGAATATCTGACTCCTCAAATCTTTTAATATTCTGTTAGGGAGGGAGGATGGAAGTTCCTGACATCGATGTAATGCTAACAGCAAAACAAACAATGTCGCTATAAGAACTCTTTGGATCATAAAAAGGCAAATGAGTTTCCATTGTTGAAATAAACGTTTTATTTTTAAACTTAACTTCAGATTATTTAGCTCTATGGAGCCAAAAATGAAATTTGCAAATGTAAATCCAAGGTATGTTAAAGAATTAGTTTTGTCAAAAAAAATTAAAATGTCAGTTCAACTGAGGGAAAATACTGCATCTTTACTGTTCTGGTTTTAAAATATTATTCTTATAGTCTGAAAGGCCACCAAACTTTGATAACACCTGAAATACCTAGTGGAAGTCCATCTCTGGTTCTATAAAATATAGTAACAGGTCATCACCATATAGGGATAGCTTGTACATCCCTCCCAACATAACTAAGTGCCGATCTGACCTAAGCTTCACTGCCAAAGGTTACAGATAAGAGGTAAAAAGAAATGGGGATGGGGAAAGTACTGTATAGCTCCCCTAGATAATTCAAAAGGATGCTGAAAGCTTAGTTTCTTCTTTAACAATTGGCTAAGCTTCTGGTGTCAATCTAAGGGGATCCAGTATCTGTCTGCATGGGATGACATGGTCAACAGACCATGATGCTTTGTCAGAGATGGCCTGCACCTGTCTCCCCTGGGATTCTGGATACTGGCTAAGGGTCTTGCCGCCCCTATAGTGCCTTTTTTAGGAAAGGTTCAAATGGCAAATTCACCACTATAACAGGAACAGACAAGCAAAATGAGATTTATGAAATGTATGTACTAAGGGGCTAGATATACTAGACGGGCTACCCATCTATGTCAAGCAAAGTTCTTCATTAGCACTCTTCAAGAAAAATCTTGATGAGTGGATGGGAAATAGGAAATACACCCCGGGGATCACTTTTGTGTCTCTGCTCGACAGTGGCACTGGAAAATAACTTTCTTGAGTGGCGTAAGCCAAGGAACCTTGTTGGCTAGGCTTACGTAGACCCTCGGGCTGATAGCCTAGTATCTACCTATGAACCTAAAAACTGCCAGAAGTGTAAATCTCAAAATGCACTCACTCGAGGCACTCATTAAAATGGATAGCATTGATATCTGTGCAGTGACTGAGACCTGGTTCAAGAATCTAGGGAGCACCCCTGCATTACCAGGCTATAACTCATACCACACGTTTCGGCCATCTAACCTGAACCAGAACACCAAAGGTGGAGGTGTGTCCATATTCATTAAGGATATCCACACCTCCAGGCTAGTTGCTCAGCATAATGCATCCGAGGTTATCCAAGTGCAACTAACTCTGGGCAAAACTGCAATCCGAATTGTAGCTTGCTACAGATCACCCACTATGCCCCAGGATTCCCACTCCCCTTTTCTTGATATAGTGGAAAATATCAGGGTTCAAGAAAACACCCTAATAATGGGCGATTTCAACTAGCCCACTATTAACTGGGAAAATTACTCATGTACCAACTCCTTTGCTCAACGCTTTCTGGAATTCATAAATTCCAATGCCCTGGATCAACTTATCCACACCCCCATCAGGGGCAACAATATCCTAGACCTAGTCATTATCAGCATGAGTGACCGATGCTCCACACCTGAAATCAACTCCTCTTTGGTCAGATCCGACCATAAGCTAATGACCCTAAATATCTGCATCCCTCCCCCACCCACCATTAAGGAAACCATGGTAAAAAATGTCTCCAAAGCCAACTTCATGCTTCTTAAGACAGAAGTGGGGAACTTCATGACACCCATGCAAATGGACAATACAGTTTCAACTGCTGAATCCTACACAAATGCACTCTGTAAGCACTTACACAGAACCAAGATGCTATCCTCCAAAAAAGAAGCCAGTCTGGTGGTCCCCTTCCATAAACAAACTCTGCAACAGAAGGAAGAAACTGTTGCAAAAGAGAGTAAAATCCCATGAGTGGAGGAGCTCCCTGGTCAGCTTAGTAAGAAGCTGAGTTCCCTTATAAGATCCTCCAAAGCTAGCAATGAAAACAAAATCACCACTGATTCTAAGGGCAATCACAAAGCATTCTATAGCTATGTCAAGAATCCCAATGGCAACACCCAGATCTCCTCTGAGTACAGCACAACGGCATGAAAATTACAGAACCAACTGATATTGCCGACATCCTGGCAGATAGGTTCAGTGCTAACTTTACCTCCCTCTCACCACCTAAAGGGCCAATGTCTATACAGGAAGAATGCAGAGTCCCTGTAATCACATCTATGCAGGTAAAAGCTGCATGGTCTAAAATCAAAAACACAACATCCATGGGACCAGACAACATCCCAGGTTGCATTTTACACGAACTTCAGAACAAACTGGCTCCCCACCTAAGCACCATGTTCAATCATAGTCTCACATCAGGCTTTGAGCCTACTGAATGGCTCTTAGCAATAGTTATCCCACTCCACAAAGGGGGAGCCACCACTGATCTTGGGAAATATCGCCCTATTAGCCTGACGAGCCTGGTCTGCAAGGCTATGGAACATATCATCATGGAATTCATAAACAAAGACATTGGTAACCTCCAAACTCTGGCCCCCACCCAGTTTGGGTTTGTGAAAGGCAGAGCATCCCTTCTGAACCAGATTGACTTCTTTGAGGCAGTCACCAAAGCCGTAAATAATGGTAAGGTGGTTCACACAGCCTATCTTGACCTCACCAAGGCTTTCAACACCATCCCCCATTCTGGAATTATAGCTAAACTCACTAAACTAGGTATAAATCCCTACATCACAAGATGGGTTGCCAACTGGCTCACTGACAGAACCCAGCCTGTAAAAGTTGCAGACTCCAAATCTGACTTCAAACCAGTGACAAGTGGAGTACCACAGGTTTCAGTCCTGAGACCTCTCCTGTTTGGTATTTACTTCTCTGAAGTGCAGGCTAACGCAGAAAGCCTCTTGCTAATTAAGTTCACAGATGACTGCAAACATGGAGCCATAGTCGAGTCCCCAAATGATGTGGACATCCTAGAGAAGGGCCTCACTGAGACAGATGCCTGGTGTCAGAGGCATGGCCTCAAGCTCAATGCCAAAAGTGCATTGTCACCCCCTTTGGTAAAAACTCTGTACGTATGAACTACCACATAAATGGCAGTCTATTTAATGCTGAATGTGTGATAAGAGACTTTGAGACCCAGGTGGACAGTAGTCTCTCCTTTGATAATCACATTGTCACAGTAGTCAGGAAATCCTTCTATGTGGCACACCTCATCACAAAAGTTCTCATCTAGGAAAAAGAGGTCATTGTTCCCCTCTTCTCGGCACTCATTAGACTCATTATAGAGTACAATGACCCTTTTGGAATGTACCTCACAAGACATCTGCAGCAGCTGGAAAGGCCACAGAAGTACCTCACAAAGAGGATTACTGGCTTCAAACAGATGCCCTACACTGACCATCTCAAAAAACTCCAGCTTTACTCTGTAGCATATCGCCTACTCCAAGGAGACCTCTTCCTAACATATAAAGCTATGTTAAACCGAGAGCAGTTGGACATGCTACACCTAAGGAAATCCCAATCCCTCTGAGCTACATGCTCTAGGGACCTAAACCTTGTCACCACAATAAATAGGACATGTTGGCATACTCTGGAACAAGCTACCTATCTATGTCAAGCAAAGTTCCTCATTAGCACTCTTCAAGAAAAATCTTGATGAGTGGATGGGAAAAGGAAATACACCCCGGGGATCACGTCTGTGGCTCTGCTCGACAGAGGCACAGGAAAGTAACTCTCTTGGGTGGCATAAGCCAGAGAATCTTGCTGGCTATGCTTATTTAGGCCCTTGGGCTAAAAGCCTAGTGGGTCTATATTATAACATTGAAGTCTTACAACTTCGAATGTTATAATATCGAACCCTATTCAGCGAACACTTGAAATAGCGAAGCAGCAGAACACCGAATACTTTCCTAGGGAAAGTATTCAATGTGCTGTTTCTGCAGCTTCGTTATTTCCTCAACTGTGAAGTGAAGGTTACGGACCGGGTTAAGGTAAGTGTGCAAATAAAGTTGAGTGTGCGATAGGGACCTTAGGGTTAGGGAGCGGGTAAGGTGAGTGTGCTATATGGACTTTAGGGTTAGGGAGCGGGTAAGGTGAGTGTGCGATAGTTAGGGACCTTAGGGTTAAGGTTGGGTTAAGGTAAGTGGACAGCTTGTGGTGTATGCATGGTTTAGTGTAGGGTTTTGTGAAGTGTATGTGTGTGGATTATTTATTTTGGTGTGCTTGTGTTGTGTGTATGTTTGTTGGAACAGCAAATTTTTTCCATGGGAAAAAATTCGCTATTCAGACTGTTTGGTTTTCTGGTGTTTCGATCAAATGGGTTCGATATTATAACATTCGAAGTTGTAAGACTTCAATGTTATAATATAGACCCTAGCCTAGTACCTACCTATGAACCTATGAACCCTGGAACAGGAACCCTTGTGCAGCTTCCATAATAAGCTTATATACTCAAAGGGAAATCCATATGCTCAGTAGAAGAAAAATAAAAATCTCAAGTGACTATCAAATGCTTTTTCCATGTTAAGGATCACCAGGAATTTTGGGGTTCTTTGCTGATCTGCATTATCTATCAAGAGAAACATTTAAATAATTGTTGAAAGTACAAATCCCATCTGATTGTGATGTAATAGTGTTGACATACAATAATCTATTCTAGTGGCCATGATAGATATGAATAGGTTATGGCCATGATTAAACAATACCAGCCTATATAATACCATCTGGAGACAGTGCTTGTTTGGTTTTAGGATTAAGGAAATCACATGATAGAAACACAAAATATGATACAAATAAAGAAAAACACCATATTTAACTAATATTTTAAATTATTACTTTTTCTAACTATCAAAACTACACCTTTTACAAAATCATGCAAAGCAGACAGAAACATACAGTGAAGCCAACATTATGCAATAAATTAACTTTTCACTTAATACATTAAATTTGCTTCTAAATTAAGACCCCTGGGTGAAAGTGTCCTATAATTTAAAATGAACTTGCTTTTCAAATCTAACAACTTCCTAACTACATCACCCGCCATAACTATATACTTAATTTAAAATATTACTTAAATAGTTATTTAAGGGTAGTAAGTTTATATGAAATATTAATACTTTTTTTAAGCTTAAAATCTTTGGATTATGCAATTGAAATTAATTGAATGTATTTAAATGTAATGACAGAATGTTTTTTTAAGGTTTTTGAAACGTATTTAAGATGGCTGTATTCTTGATTAGTTATCCGTTGAAGGTGAACAGCCAAGGTGCCAGACCTGTGTATTAAATGGAATACTTCAGCTTTATTCTGTTCCAGTGGTGTTTTTCTTTATTTGTATAATATTTTTGTGTTTCTATAATGTCGTTGGTGGGAGCAGTTGCTGTGCCGGGAGTTTCAAAAACCCCAACGGATGGTAATAAGTTGTTATTTGCTGATTTCATGAAGGAACTTGAAGCTAAACTGGTGAACAAAGATTAATGGTGTTCGCTGGGTGAATCTGACTTTAATGAACAGTTCAGCTCATGATCAAAGAAATGAACTTGCTTTTTGATAGCAAGCTTTTGGAGAAGTACCCAAGTCTCAATGTGACCCCCAGGGGACTCAGGATTGATAAATTGCCAGCATATGACTTTGCTGATGATGAACAAGATTTTTTGCAAGAATGGAGACAGACTTCTCTCGAATGCACTTTAGGATGGCTCCGCATTCTTGTTAAAAGAAATCAATGTCAAGGTGAGAAATTACAGCAGCAGATAATTGCCTTCCAAGATAAACTGAATGAAGCTGTGGCTGCTGATATTTTTCCTAAGAAAATGTATGACTTAACGGGCAAATTGGATGAAAATGAACGAGTTGTGTTGGAGAGAAAGAAAAATAAGTCATTCCGCAATGTAAATGACTTTCATAGTAGTGCGATCTATGGTTTGAGGCATTCCCAATGTTTTGGGAGGGCTAGAACCAGGGACAAACTGGCTTTCGGTTTCAGAGCGACATAGGATTCTTCGGCGTCTTCAGTAGACACTGCTGCATCGAAAAAAAGTGTTTCTTTTGAAAACATTGAAATAGACTCAGTTTCTGAGTCCTCTCAGAATACTGAATTTAATGGTAACTCATCTTCAGCAGCAGTGCAGCAGGGAAAGGTCAAACGGAACTGTCAGAGGGGCAAGAGAAATCATTAGAAAGATTGTTAGAAAATCGTGGAACAGTTTGCATCGACAAGCCTGTAGCTCATTTTAATACAAGGTGTTCAGCTTTGGACTTTTTCTCTGTGGTCTTCTTTTCTGCCCAGCATGTAAGTTTGTTTCCTAATGTTGCAAATAACATTGAAAGTGAATTAAAAGTTATTAATATATCTCAATTGCAACTAAATGAGATGATTCTCAGTTTGCTTTCTAAAGGGATGAAATTTGTGCCAGTCAAAATTCCTACACTGGCAGATTTGTTGTTGGACATTAAAAAATTATGTAGGAAGCTACATTTAATTGTATTTTTTGATAAAAGGAAAGTGAATGTTGCAAACAGTTTAAGTGCTAATGCTGATGCATAATTTTTGGAAGAAGATGATAGTTTGTTAAATGTTTTTATTTATGATTATTCCTTTGAAGGTGAACATGTGGAGGAAATTGCTGAAGGCTTTGATACTGTTTGTTCCTGTTCTACCTACACCCAATGTGTTCGTACCCCCAGTTGTCTTCTGCAGTAGAGTTGTTTGAGTAAATTTTATGTATGAAAGTTGAGCATGAATTTGTTAAATTTGTTAAAAGGGATAAACAATATAATATCTCTAAAGATGAGTGGGAAACATTAAATTCGTTAAGAGGCCAGCTTTCTGACTTTGTGTTTAAAGAAGCAGATAAACATGGGAAATGGGTCATTATGCCCAGGGTGCAGTATAATAAAATGGTTTATGATTTATTACTGAGGCAGGATGACTATTTGAAGTTGGATTTGAATCCTTTACAAGAGTACAATGGGCAGTTGCTGGAGCTTTTGGAGTGTGGTGAAAGATTGGGTTTCTTAAGTAGATAGAATGTAAAGAAATTATATATTGAGAAACCATGTGAGCCTTACTTTTATGAACTGCTTAAGGTACATAAAAATCTATTAGATACCCCAGGAAGACCTATTGTTTCTGGGATAGGATCTTACCTACAGAATGTAGGTTTATTTACTGATTCACTTTAAAAAAAAACTTTTGGTTAAAGTCCCTGCACATGTGAAAAATACAGCAGACCTCTGTGAGGAGGTAAAGTGTAGTCCCTGGTGTGATGATTACTATTGGGTAGTGGTAGATTTTAACTCTCTGTATACCAATATCGAGATGGGGTTTATAAGCAATCTGGATATCATGGGGGAAGGTCCCAAAACAGCCTTTGGGGTAAGGCTGCTTGGGTTTTGTTTAAGACACAATTATTTTGTTTTTGAAAAGGGTATTTTCCTGTAGCATAAGGGAATGGCTATGGGAGCATCTTATGCTCCCACTCTCATACTCCACGTGGGATTTTTTGAAAAGAGGTTTATCTGTGGTACAAGTTTTATCAAAGCATGTTGTACTTTTTAGAAAATACATTGATGACCTTATTTTTCTGTGTAGAGCTGACCCAAAGAAATTTGACATATTGTTTTTCCCATTTAAATTCTACTGAGCGCAGTTTGAAATTTTCTTTGTCAAAGGGTGATTCTAAAGTGATATTTTTGGATGCTGAGTTCTATGTAGATTTAAGGAAAAAGATTCAGTTTAGACCTTATAGAAAGTAAACTGCTGTAAATAATTTCTTACATGCAGTAAGCATGCACCCCCCCCCCCATTTACTTGATTACTTGATTCCTTACCTCTTGGCGAATTCAAACCCATAGCTCGGAATACCTCTGATGAGGCATGTAAAATGGAATTTCTTTTGACTACTAAAATGAGGTTGAGTTTAAGGGGTTATGATGAGAAATTATTGAGTAAGGCTTTAGGTAAAGTTTCAAAAAATAAACATGTTCTGAGTGGTGGAAGAAGGAAACATGCTTGTAATAGTTTGGGTAATCAGGAGGCTAGGGAACTCTTTTTTCCAAATACTCTGGGTTCTCTGAAAAAAATGAGGAAAATCATTTTGGAATCTTGGCATGTAGTGTGTGAGGATGCTCATGTGGGAAAGTTATTTCCCAGATATGTTAGATTCTCATATGGATGTTACATAAATTTGAAGGAGCTTTTGAACATGGGCTATTGCGGTGTTCAACAGGAATCATTTGGTATGTTTTGCTGTGGCCATTGCAAAGTTTGTGCTCATGTTAAGAACATCTTGGGAGCTTTAATTAATTGTAAGAAATTTGTATATAAGAGGAAGTTTAATTGTCATTCTTGTGCTGTAGTGTATGCTATTGGTTGCAATTGTGTTGAAATCAAATGGTACATAGGGCAGATTAAAAGGGCTGTAAAAACTAGGATTTTGGAACATCTTAGGGATGGGTTACTAAACAGTTTTTGAATGTGCATGGGGGTAATATGTCGGGTTTGTTCTATTCTGTTCTTGCTCAACCTATAGTTAAGAGGGGGGTGATGTAGTTAAGAAGTTGTTAGATTTCGAAAGCAAGTTAATTTTAAATTATAGGACATTTTCACCCAGGGGTCTTAATTTAGAAGCAAATTTAGTGTATTAAGTGAAAAGTTAATTTATTGCATTATGTTGGCTTCACTGCATGTTTTTGTCTGTTCTGCATGATTTTGTAAAAGGTGTAGTTTTGATAGTTTGAAAAAGTAATAATTTAAAATATTAGTTAAATAGTTATTTAAGGGTAGTAAGTTTATATGAAATGTTAATACTTTTTTAAGCTTAAAATCTTTGGATTATGCAATTGAAATTAATTGAATGTAATTAAATGTAATTAACAGAATGGTTTAAGGTTTTTGAAACGTATTTAAGATGGCTGTATTCTTGATTAGTTATCCATTGAAGGCGAACAGCTGAGGTGCGAGACCTGTGAATTAAAGGGAATACTTCAGCTTTATTCTGATTCAGTGGTGTTTTTCTTTAAGGAAATCACAGCCTCCCTCCAAGAAAGTGTGGGAAGTCTCCCTCCAAAATGTAATTCACAAGTTTGTTAAGCTTAAGGAGAAATGTCTGGTCTGCTCACCAAACACCTCCAAAGGCAGGCTATGTGGGCCTGGAGTCTTGCCCCTCCTAAGAGCCTAAGGGCACCCGTTTCACATATTGTTGAGAGATTGCTTGTACTAATTGAGTATTCTGATACTACGCAAGCAGCAGCAAAAGCAAAGTCAATAGATAATCCTTCACATTTTCCTGCAATACTGTATCAACAGGCTCCCTTTGTATAATGTTGAATAATACTGGACAAAAAGACCCAGGATCCCAGTCAGGGAGTAAACTACCTCACCTGTTGGGGAGGGGGTTGACATTTGTTATCATTTTATCACTGTTTTGGTGCCAGAGGCAAATGGTAATACACTTTTAAGCTTTAGGAGAGTTCTCACAAAAAAAAAAATCCTTACCAGCCCTCTTCACCTGAATAATTTTCTAGTCACGTTTCTCATTAATTTCATATTTTAACATCAGCATCATTTGTTCAGAAGTTCCTGCTAGACATTCTCCAAATGTTTGTCTTTGTTTATACAGCAGTTCCCTTTCCAGAGGTCTGACATTAGATCCTGCCTGATTAGTACACTCTCTAGTGCAGTAATTCCCAAAGTGGGCGGTACCTTCTCCTGAGGTGCGATGGAACAATCCAGGGGGGTGGCAGTGGCCTCAAGAGCAAAAAGGGGTGGTGGATAAAAGTAAGGGGGTACTGAGAGTATAAAGCACGACAACTAAGGGCTGAAAAAATGTATAATTAAACATTTTTTTTAAATACTTCTCCACTTAACTATCCACATATACAATCATGCATTGTCATATTGCAGTGATTGGTGTTCAAGGCCAGCAACAGGTCTTAACAACCAAAGTGCTGGTGGGAGCGCACTTTCAAGTGATCTGTATTTTACATAACTCAAGCATGCATCAGCAAGAACATGTGCATGTTATGACTTACTCACTGTACTATATATGTGTATTTGCATACAGTTCTCATCACAGTTTGTAGGCTAGCAGCTTACAAAGGTAAGAAATAGCAATCCTGGTGCCTCTGCCTTTGAAATACGCATTGTTGGCAGTTCTCGTTTCTGTTATGATTTCAGGAATTTATTTGTGTTGTGACACAACAACGTCTGGGCACCTGGGTTTACAGCTAAAATTAAATCCAGATGTTATATATCTGCTGCATTTTTATTTGTATGTGCATCACAAGCATCGGGCTAAGGTGCAGATTTGCTTTTGTTCTATTGATACAATTGGAATGTCATTGCAGGGCTGAATGATCGTTCAAATTCACAAATGCAGGATTTGTTAAATGTGTTCTCCAATGTTTGTTTTACCCAAAGCTAAATCTGCTTGAGTCCCGTAAGATATGTCTATCTCATGTCACAGATGGGTAAGGTACATATTGTTGTCTGCCTTTGAAAATAATTTATCCTCATTTTGCCTCATTTAGCTGCAGGATTCTTCTTGATTATTATGGTAGCAAAGGCAGCAAGAATCCTGCTGAGTGATGTTCAGCCATCACAGATAATTGTAGATGGACATTTCTTCTGCAGAATCACACGCACTCACATATTTAGTTTTAGTTATGGCTAGTATAGTGTCCTTACATATGTCTGATTGCCTTCCTTCTTCTTATACCATTCCAATAGTGTTTCCATGACTGACTGCCTTCCTTCTTCATATACCATTCCAATAGTATTTCCGTGACTGACTGCCTTCCTTCTTCTTATACCATTCCAATAGTGCTTCCTGTAGGTTGGCAGGAAAATGCTGTCACAGTGAGCAGAATACATAATGGTAAGCTGTGTGCAAGGCCTGGAGGCTAGGAGGTCAACTGTCACTGACTTGACAGATAGGTTTCATCTGCCTTCATTTTTTCATCTTCTTCATACAGCAGTAGTTTAAACACAGTCATTGTATATTGGAGGACCATATATACAGCAGAATAAATGCATTGTGTAACAAGGTATAGTAGGAAGAGAGAAAAAGTAGTGGCCAACTAATAAAAACACAGCTTTGGTAGCACTTGAACTGCAATAGTAGTTAATTATTTTTTCTAAAACTGATATTTATATTAGTGGAGGGAACTGAGGTAGTATGGTGATGCAGTGGTTAGCATCGTTGACTCACAGTATCTGGTTCTGTGATTTAGTAAACACTTTTGGGTCCATGTCAGTTATTTTTGGAATTTGGTTTCCTCATATATTTTAAAGACAAAGACCAGGAGAGTAGGTGCATTGGCTGTACTTAGAGCCATCCCAGGTATGTGCATGTGTGTTTTTGTGGGAGGGGGAACACATTCAGATGGTCTGAGGTCCTATCCAGAATTGCTTCGTGCCAAGTGTCTGTTCTTGTTGAAGTAGGTTTTGGCTGCTTTCAGGCTTGAACTGAATAAGTGGGCACTGAATAAATGAATACATGACAGGTACAACAAGACACAGTGATAAAAAGAAGTAAAGCATAGTGATAAACAGTTTCACTGTTTGAGTCAGAATATATCATACATTCTGTATCATAATTTGAATGGGTTTCCCAGGGCATGTGACATATTCAGGTGTATAAATCATCATGTTTTCCATAATTTGGAGTGTTTTTATTTAATGAATATCTGTTACAGATGCAGTTAATGGAGAGACAATGCTTACTTTACTTGTTTGAGTAGTGTGTTTTACAATTTGGGTTGTAGTCATGAGAATTCTGTATCATTGTAATTTGTTTTATCTGTAGAACTTCAAAGTGACATGGATTTAAAAAATGAAGGCCTTTGTTTGCAGGCAAAGGCATCAGCATAAAATACATGATACTTATGAAATCAAAATACCTAAAAATGTTAGTGCATATTGGTTGCGTAGTCAGTACCTAACCTATACAGATTACATACAAAGCAGTTTACATGTGAGTATTTTTATATTTAATAATAAAATAGTTTTGTTTACGTACATGATAGATTAGCATTTTGTGAATTTAACTCTTTTTTACAAATAATATCATGGCTGAACCTAAGAAGAAATGTAGACAAAATGGTATTACATATTTGAAATACAGCTTTATTCAGTTTCTTACAAACAAAACATTACCAATGTGCCTGATTTGCCAAAAAGCTTTTTCAAATGAATCTATGAACCCTTCATGACTAGCAGAACATTTAATTAAAGTTCATGCTGCTAAAAACTGTAGAGATTTATCATATTTTGAAGCAGTTAAAGAAAACTTTTTGAAACAACTAATAGTGGCAGGTACTGTATGTTTTCAGCAGCATCCAAACAAGATGATTATGGGTTAAATGCCTCTTACAGCATCTCCTTACTGATTGTCAAACCAGGAAAACCACCTAGCATTAGTGAAGAACTAATCCTACCAGTTGTTGGTGAGGTCATGTGTACTGTATTGCACAAGCCAGTGTCTGATATCATGAAGAAAAGTCCTTTAAGCAATAACACAGTGCAATGAAGAACTGATGAAAAGGCCCACAATAATGAAGACTCATGTGATAATTTAAAAGCAATCTTGTTTTCTATACAACTCGATGAGTCTGCTTTACCAAGAAATGAAGCCTTACTTTTAGCATATGTATGATACATAAAAGAAGAAAAAATTTGCAAAGAATTATTATTTCACTTAGTTCTCTAGTTTCTAAAAAACAGAGATGATTCTTTATGAGCCAACTTGAATAGCTTATTTAACCAATTTGTTTAACAAATTTAATGAAGTAAATCTACAGCTTCAATGAGATGAGCTGAATTTAATAAGAACAAAAGCTGATATTTCTGTGTTTTTGTCAAAACATCTGTGGTACAAATGAAACTTCCAAATCTATCAACAGTAAACCTGTGCAATTCTTCTTCTTCTTCTTTCTGCTTTTCCCAGTTAGGGGTCGCCACAGCGGATCACCTGTCTTCTCATGATTGGCAGTGGAGTTTTACAGTGTCGAGTTGCCAGCCCGGCACCCAACCTTCCACAGAAGGCACACACACACTCACACCTAGGGCCAGTTTAGAGTGTCCAATCCACCTACTGCATGTCTTTGGGATATGGGAGGAAACAGGAGCACCCGGAGGAAACCCACGCGACCACAGGGAGGACATGCAGACTCTGCACAGAAGGCACCCCAGCCGAGAATCAAACCGGAGAACTTCTTGCTGTGAGGCAGCAATGCTAACCACTGCACCACCGTGGCCACCCAAACCTGTGCAATTATTCACTTGGATTAAATCTATAGTCTGATGGTAGGTGGGAACACTGGACAGAATTACAGAGGTGGGGTGGTGAAACTCCTGCAAGCCAAAAAAGCAAGCCAATTAGCAAATAATCTAACTGGCACATTAAACATCAGTCTGTGGTGCCAGTTCATGAGTCAGGCTGGTGTTTAAGGCTGGAGCTCTTTGGAGAGTTAGAGGCAGTTAGGCTACTCAGGCTTAATCTACGCAGTTTCCTTAAAAAAAAAAATCCTCCGTACCAAGTCAGTTTTGAAAAAAACTTTTATTTAAAGAGCAATTGAGCACTTCTTAGTGTGTTGAGAAGTATAGCTCCAGACATTCAATATATTCTGTGTACCATTTCAATGCAGCAATCATCACCAATTGAGCAGGTTGGGGGTGTTGGCCTTTCTTAAGTTACCCACAATGTCATGGCGGGCTTGCTTTGATGTGTCAGTGGGTAGGGTTGACTAGTAACAGTTAGTAAAGCATTCTTAATTAGCCAATGAAAATTTGTAAAGATAATGCCATGCACAAAGCAGTTAGTTCATGGAGTGAAATGATCATTCACATTAAAACAGTTGCTGAACTTAGTAACACTAAGATGTGTGGTGCTTTCAGAGAAAACCTTTATCAAAATTGTGTGGTTATAAATTCACATTTATACATATAAAAAACAACTTAAAAACAACATTAAAAAACAAACATTAAAAATAAAAAAATAAAACATTAAAGCTAAACTTTTGTGTAGAGCAGTGTACTAGAATAAATAGAGGTAAATGGTGGATATTTAGTGGTATTTATTGTGGTCCAGTTTTCTGAGGTTGAGGATAGAAATCAATGACTCTGTGGTATTTAACCCAGGGGGGGGGGGGGTTCTTGCTATAAGTTTAATCTGCCAACTTAGTTCTTTCTTTTCTAAGAGGTCATTGCTGTTGCCACTGAACAGGGTGTCCTGGATCCTGTTTAAAATGTGGAAATTAAATCTGTTATGTCCCGTATGGTGTCGGGCATGCATTGCCAGAGGGTTGGTATGGTTTAGATAACCTGGGTTGTGGCAAAGTTTACCTATTCTGGTTTTCAGCTTGTTAATTGTCTTTCCAATGTAAAAAGCTTGGCATTTTTGACATTGTGCTCTGTACACTATCCATTTAGTGTTACAGTTTTCCGAAGTAAAAGAAGAAAAATACTTCTGGTTGTTGGGGTAATGACAATAGGTGCAAGGAGGATCACTGCAGGGAAATGTCCCTCCCTTTGTTGTCATCAAGGGTCCAGTTTTCCTGAGGTAATCCCTAATACTTTCACCTCTCCTTGGGGTAAAGCTGGGTCTGGGTGGGAAGATGTGGCCAAAGTTTATATTACTTGTGACTATAGTCCAGTTGTCAGTGATGACATTTTTGATTTCATGGTAGTCCAGGGAATAGTGGACTACCATGCTGAACTCCCATTTCATGTTGTTGGAACCCATGTTGTGTCCGCAGAAGTCTCTCTGAATGGTGAGGGCCTTAAGGTGCCCTCATATTTCTTTTGTATAATGGGTGTCAGGATCTCAGACAACAGGTTGTTACCATACCTGCTGGCCAAGAAATCCTTCAATAAATTATGAATATTCTTGGCAAAGTATTCAAGCTCTTTAGATACTCTGGGGATCCCGAGTCCCTGGGATTTGATGACATTCCTTTTTAGCCGGTAAGGGTAATCTATCAACAGTGGAAAAACATGACAAAGGCGTGCTCGGTTATTGTCAGAACTTGAATGCTCTCCATTGTGATTTCAACCAACAATTTGGAGATATTCTTAAAATTAACATACCCAATTGGGTTTTGGACCCATTTTCCAATACAAACACAGAACAATCTTTACAATTACAAGAAGAACTGATAGAAGTAACAACAAATGAGGAACTGAAATTCAAATTCAAAAACGGATACCAAAAGTTCTGGTTGCAAAAACAGATGCACATACTTTATCCTGGATTGTGAGCTGCAGTAAAAAAGTTTTTAATTGCATTTCCATTATTGTATTTTGTGAAATGTGGGGTCAGTGTGGTCACAAATCCTTTAACTAAAAAAAGAAAATGACTGCAGATAGTTGATTGTGGTGATTTAAGAATATTGCTGACAAATATAGAGCCGAATATCAATACATTTGTCTCATCCTTCTCATTAGGATTGCTTTTAATATTACTGATCATTATTTACTATGTTTAATAGTTTTATTAAATTTTCAGTTCCAACTTGTTCTATCTTTACATATAATTTATGCTTCTTTTGTGGATTTTAATAAATAGTTTTAAAATTTCAGTTGTAAATTGTCTTATTTCTAAACATCAAAAATGTTTACTACATGCACAAAAAATATGCAAATTTGTCTCTGTATCTGTCTGATCCGATTAACATACTATTTTCTATTATATGCACCTATCTGTCTGATCCAATTTCCATACAATTTTCTATTATATCTACCTATCATGTAGAACCACTCAGGGCACAGAAAATAGATTTCCAGGGGAGTGCTGAATATTTTTTTTTTTTTGAAAATGGTGCGGTAAACCAAATAAGTTTGGGAACGACTGCTCTAGTTTAAGAGGGGAGTGCTGAATAATTTATTTTTGAAAATGGTGCATTAAACCAAATAAGTTTGGGAACCACTGCTCTAGTTTAAGACTTTCTTTCTGAAAGTCACTTTAAAAGCATCCCACAGTAAGACAAGGTCGTGGATGGCCTTAACAACTAACTCCAGCCAATCTTCCAACCAAGCATCAAATGTATTTTTGAATGCTGGTCCCATATGGGAAAATAACTTCATTTTCCAGTGCTACTCCAAAATATGTGTCCAGACTCAAATTCCAGCAGTAGCGAAGCATGATCTGAAAGAGGAATGGGACCATAAAACAGACTCCTAATCAAACTAGGCATGTTTCTGAGGTTCCTGCCTCACTTTAAAACAACTTCAATGGCTTGAGCTCCCCCAACTTCTTCTCCTTTTCCGACTAGAGTTCTTTCAGACTTTACTAAACAAACCCTCAGCCTGTCCATCTCTCTTGTCTCTGCTATCCCTCTACACCCCATCTCGAACTCTATGCAGCTCTACTCAACACCTCCTTAATATTTATAAAACCAACATTGGTAAACTTCTTTAAAAAACACAGTATAACAAGCCTGGAACAATCTCCCATTAAATATTTGTAACATCAAATGTACAACCCTCTTCAGAATTGAACTGAAAATCTACCTTCTTAATTCCAGTTCCTGCCCATGACAGGACCCTCCTTAACCTCCTGCCTTTTCCCCTCTCTACTCAAAATCTTTCAGCCTTTTACATAATCGCCCCCTCTATACTCCAAATCTTCCAGCCTTCTAATACCTATACTCTCTGTTAATAAAAACACAAACACATATTCACTACCAGTCTAGATCTGTTTTCTGTAATGAAGTGACCTATTAACATGAACTTAAATCTTATTTTTTTCTCTGTCTCTAAACTCTTGTATGATGTTTGCTCAACCATTTTGTTTTATCCTTGTATATACTTTTCATGCAGCTTCTGCTATTGTAAGTATGTACAATGATATACCTATGTATATGTTCCTGCTTTATGACTGTATGACATAAATATGTAATTTTCATGTTTTTTTTTGCATTCATGCATGTTAATGTCTTGTAATTTTTTTGGAGCTTTTCTCCTTGGGTCTCCACTGAAAATGGGCCTTTGGCTCAGCTGGACTAACCTGGTTAACAAATGAGAAATAAAATAAATAAATAAATTAGGCATCTATCAATGCTAGAGTATGGAGGATGAAACAGGAAGTCTCAAGCAGTGGTCAACATCAGTCATACCTAATAAAGAGGAGACATTTCTGACTAGTTTACCTCTGGATGAAATATATGCCAAATGATGGTCATAATGGACTACATCAGGTGAGGAAATCATATTCCAGTCACCCACCCACAGGATCATTCATTCCTGAAAATCTGTCCAGTATTGTTGTTTCTTAGATGCAACACTAGGAAAAAATCTGAGTGGGGGGGGGGGTTGCATATCGTATGCACTAAAGTAATTATCTTCAACATAAAGCAAAATACTTATATTACTCTATTCAGGTGAAATTTGGGCAAATGGACTGGTAACCACAAATTCAGCAAGTTTAGCATCTGTGTCCCACATGGATAAGGGCAACACATAAATGTCCCTACATATCCTTGTTATGCCAGTCTCTGGGTTATTTGTACACAAAATATTGGGGGCTAAAAACTACCATAGGAACATAAGGCAGCTTCTTAAGATCCTCACAGATCAATAGCTTAGTAAGTACTTATGAATCTGTGAACATAAGTAATAAAACAGCCTATTTATTTATTTATTTATTTATTTATTTACTTGACATTTGTTGACCTGGTTGGTTCAGCTGAGTCAGAACCCTTTTTCAGCGGAGACCCGGGGAGAAAAGCTCCACAGTTAAAACCTAGTACACATAGTACACAAGTAATTATACAAAGTCTCCAATAGTGATATGCACAAAAGGAGTAGCAATTCAACTGTACTAATCGGCAAATGAGTATGACATATAAAATTTACATTATAGTCAAGGCAAAGTACATTAGGTACAGTGCTGAGAGGATAAATACGTAGAAGGATTTTTTTTTTAATACTAATATTCAAGGCAAGACAAGTTAAAGTAGGTACTGAGCACAGTAGGGTTGATTAATATAAGTGTACATCCTTAGACAAAAGTAAGAATTAATATAGCCATAATGGGAGAGAAGTGGTCAGGTAAGAAAGATTCAATATAATATAGTTATAAGGTAGAGAGAGGGATGTAGAAATACTGAGTTGAAATATAGAAAATTAGAAATAAAGTTGGGTTACACAGGTGTGGAAGAAAGGAGAGCTGCTGACAGGAAGGGAGGAGATGGGTCAGTCAGGAAGGTGATGGCCCTGACATAGTTTTCTATTGCTTAAGTGATTTTTTACAGCCTTTTTGAATTGGTATTTGGATCTAATGTGTCTAATGTCAGTGGAAGTTTATTCTAGTTTTCAGCAGGGGAATAGCTGTAAAGTTTTTTACCAATGTTGATCATAAATTTGTGTATGGGAAGGAGATGTTGTTCTGAGCTCTGAAATGTTCTTGCTGGGGTGTAGGGGGAGATAATAGATGAGATGTTGGGGCAGAAGGTGGGCTGCTCTACAACACAATGAATGATATGAAGCTGTGAGAATTGAAGGTTATGGTGGAATTCCAACCAGTTCAGACTTCTGAGTGCTAGGCAGTGATGAGAGGAGTATGGTAGTTCAGCAGCAAATTTAACTACCTTGTTGTAGGCGGACTCTAATTTAGAAATAAGTGGGGTTTGTAAGTCGGTTTGGATTTGATAGCCATATAAAATGGTTGGTAATAGGTAAGCTTGTGATAGGGTTGTCTTAGCTTTACTGGAAAAAAGTTTTTGTTTCTATAAAGGAGTCCAAGTTTTTGTTGGGTTTTCTTAATGTTACTTAGTACATGTAGGTCAAATTTTAGCTGGTCATCAATAATGACCCCGGGTAGTTTGGTATGGCTTTCCACTCTGATGGGTGTGTTATTGTGGGAAGTGATGGAGAAGGATGGTTTCAGATGGTTCATTGTTTTTGGTACAAAAAGTAAGAGTATTGTTTTCTTTGGGTTTGGGATTAGATGGTTTTGGTTGAGCCAGTTTTCAATAAACAAGAAGGAGTTCTATGTTGTAGTATGGAGCTCGGGGAGGGTATCAGTAATGGTGATTACTGTGGAGTCATCGGCATATTGTACTAGTGATGACTGTGGGGTAGAGGTAGATACTTGATTTGTAAAGATATTAAACAGCAGTGGTCCCACAATTGAACCTTGGGGTACTCCCATCTTTATAGGGAGTTTGGGAGAGAGAGCAGAGAGCCATTTGACATATTGGAAGTAACTAGAGAACCAGGAGATAGTAGGAGTGGATAAGTTTAGTTCAGAGAGTTTATCTAAGAGATAGGGGTGGGAGACAGTGTTGAATGCTTTTGAGAGGTCAAGGAAGACGCAGGAGACTAGTTTATTCTGGTGTCTGCCTTGTGAGATGGTGTTTATGAAGGAGATGAGAGCAGTAAAGGGACTATGACCAGGGCAGAAACCATGTTTTCTTGTATGAGGTATTGTAGGATTTGTTGTGTACACATTTCTCCAAAATCTTAGAGAGGGGTGATAGAACTGCTATGGGCCTAAAGCTAGATAGTTTGGTGGAGCTGCCACCTTTATGGATGGACAGGGTGTAGAACTTTTTCCATATGGCTGGGACTTTGGCTTCAGTAATGGATCGGTTGATGAGAATAGAGATGGGTAGCCCTAAGGTATTGGCGGCTAGCTGAAGAAAGACATGAGGAATCCCATCTGATGAGGGAGAGCAAGGTTTAAGTTTAAGGAGCAGGGATTTTATGTATCTGGTGGATACAGTTTTTAAGCAGAAAGTAGAGGAGTTGTTAGAGGGTCTGGCAGGGTTGTTGGGTGGTGTGGTGTGAGAGTTAGGATGGTTGGTTAGTTTACTAATGGAGTCTATAAAGTAGCAGTTAAAGTTAGTAACAGTTTGGAGGGGAGAATTGGTGAGGCTAGGTTGGGGAGTGGAGGGGTTGCCAGGATGAAGGAATTTATTAATCGAATTCCAGAATTTCTTAGGGTTATGTAGGTGTATTTCAGGGGGATTTGAGTAGTAGTTTCTTTTGTCATTGGTCATGGCTTTTTTAGTAAGGTTACAAAGTTGTCCATATTGTTGTAGGTGGATGGGGAGTTTGGTTTTGGTCCAGAGCTTCCACGTTTTGTCCCTCTGAGCCATAAGGGACTGGGTGGAGAGAGTTAGCCATGGGGAAATAACTGATTTTATTCCAACATTGTGTATAGGGGCCAGGGACTTAAGCATGGTAAGGAATGTGTTATTAAATTCCAAAACAGCTTCTTTGAGGGGTAACTGGCTGAGAAAGGTCCATTTGATAGCTGAGAGTTGACTGTTTAGTTCATGAGGGTCAAAGTTTTTTAATTTATGACATGTCTTGATCTTATGAGGTTTGAGTATGTGCTGGCTAAAATGGAGGAATTTGATTGGGCAGTGGTCACTGAGGGTGTCACACAGGGTTTCAGGGAAGTGATATTTAGCTTAACTTTTAAAGCAATATCTCTATCTTCTTCATCTGAAATTTGGGCAATTGGATCAGAAAGGATGCTCTTCCTCACAGCAAGGCTGTATCTTTCCTCATAACAGCAAAAAAGTCTTCCAACATAATATGCTCTTGTGCATTCAAATGACTCTCCTGTATTAAACTGAATTATGCATTAACCTTTTAATATAGGAACATATCCTAGAGTTCTTCACAGGGTTGGTAAGACCATTTACATTCCATATTAAGATCTTATAGGAAGCCATGTTAACCATCAAAAATAAGATTAAAGTAAGAGTGATAGTAAGTGCTATTTATCACAAGAACCCCTATCATGGCTAGTCTAATACATCTCCATATGTAGCCATTGATGGCTAAATATCAAAAGTTGTTGTTGTCCAATTTGCCAGATAAACAAAAGCAGCTTGCTCAAAAAATAACAATGCTCTGCAGAACTGTATAAAATATTCACAATATTACTCCCAAGGAGGAGGAAGCATGCCTCTGTTTGGCCATAAATGGGAAATTACAAAGATATCCCTATAAGAGGGTTTTGCTGGTTGGCAGACAACAGTTCCATGTTAAAAATGTCTCCCATCATGAACATTATATTTCTTCCACCTTCCCAACCAGTCATAAGACTTGACTTAAAAACTAATACAAAGACATTAACATTGTTGTTAAGGATTTCAAAACATTTGGCAATATACAGAATATAAAAAAACTTGCACATGCTAAAAAAGCAAAAATGACTAGTGGCAGCAGTACAGAATTGAAAGAGTGCAGTGGCCAAAACAGATTAACTTAGTCTGTTTAATGACACCTAGCTGAATAAAGGTGATTGCTGGCATTCCTCATCAGCCCAATTCTGCCTACATTGATGAAACATAGATACAACCATTCAAAAATACCCTTTAGATCACATATCCAATAATCTATAAAGAGATCTACATCAGTTAACTGCCAGAGCTGGCTTCTGTATCTGTATCAGGTGAGCTGTGAATAATGGAACTGTCTGTATGCCTTTCTGTGAAGAAAGAGATGAGGAATCCCATCTGTGAAGTTGGAGTAGAGCTTACTAGAATACTACCTGGACAATCCTCAGTATGAGTCGCATTCACAGTGGACCCATCAGTGGCTGGGTCACTGAGTTTTTTAATACCTTCCTCTAGTGTGAGAAAAGTCTAGTAGATACCTTGGAGCCACATATTCAAGTTTGCTGGATACAATGATCAGGATCTCCATTTGTTCTGTCTGCAAATGGAAACTGTGTGCTGAAACGGAAATATTCTCACCCAATCTTCTGGAGCAAACTCATTATCAGCACAAACATTTAAACCATTTGTCACATGAAATGCACCAGCAAATGACTGGGGAACTGAGTTCTTTGTGTAGCCAGGAGATAAACCTTATAGGCTCATAGGTTCATATTAGGCTATCTGCCCTAGGGTATTTGTAAGCCTAGCCAGAGTGTGTTTGGCTTTCGCCACCCATTTTAAATGAGTTTTAGTATGCCCTTTTTCAAGGTTAGTTTACTGTGCCTCTGTCTAACAGTGACACATAAGTGATCCCTGGGGTAAACCTACGATCTCCCATACACTCGTCAAGATTCCTCTTGAAGAGAGTCAGTGAGGGACTCAGCCTAACTTGGACAGGGATTCTATTCCAGACTGAAGGGAACCTTTGGGTTATGAATCTGTCCCTCCAGCATGTCCTATTTATTTCTGTGCTGAGGTTCAAGTCCCTCGAGCATGTAGCTCAAAGAGATTTGGATTTTCTGAGGTGAAGCATGTCCATCAATTCCGGGTTGGACATGGCCTTATACGTCAGGCACAGATTGCCTCTAAGTAGGCGGTATGCAACTGAGTAGAGCTGGAGTTTCTTTAACCGAGCAGCATATGGCATCTGTTTGAGCCCTTTGATCCTCTTGGTGAGGTACTTTTGGGGTCTTTCTAGTTGCTGCAGGTGTCGGGTAAGGTACATTCTGAATGGGGCATTGTATTCAATTATGGGCCTGATGAGGGATGAGTAAAGAGGCACGATGACCTCCCTTGATCTAGATGCGAATCCCTTCATGATAAGGTGAGCTATATAGAAGGTTTTTCTGACCACTTTGGCCACGTGATTGTCAAATGAGAGATTGCTATCAACTTGGGTTCCCAGGTCCCTAATTACTTCTTCCATACTTAATGGGTTACCACCTATGTGGTAATTTGTGGGCACTTTGTTTTTGCCAAAGGGGATGACTATACACTTTTTGGCATTGAGCTTGAGGCCATGGCTCTGGCACCAGTTGCCTGTCTCTATGAGACCTTTTTGGAGGATGCTTGTGTCAGCTGGAGAGTCAATTATGGTGCCCAGTTTGCAGTCATCTGTGAACTTGGTCAGCCATAGTCCACCCGTGTTGGCCTGTACCTCCGAGAAATATATAGCGAACAAGAGAGGTCCCAGGACTGAGCCTTGTGGGACGCCACTTGTGACTGGTTTGGAGTCTGACATGGCTCCAGCAATTCTGACCATGTGTGTTCTGTCCTTGAGCCAGTTTGCAACCCATCTAATGACATAGGGGTTTATATTTAAGCTGGAGAGCTTATCTATGATGCCCGAGTGGGGTATTGTATCGAAGGCTTTTGCAAGGTCCAGGTAGGCTGTGTGGACCACCTTCCCCTCGTCAATGGCCTTGGTGACTGATTCAAAGAATTCAACCAGGTTTAGGAGGCAGGATCTACCCTTAACAAAGCTGAATTGGGTAAGATCCAGTGTCTATAGGTCCCCAATATCTTTATTTATGAGTTCCATGATGATCCTCTCCATAGCCTTGGAGACCAAGCTAGTCAGGCTTATGGGGCGATAGTTACCAGGGTCCGTTCAGGCACCACCTTTGTGGAGAGGGACCACTGTTGCTGCACACCATTCTTTGGGTACATATCCTGTAGTAAGGCTGAGGTTAAACAGTAGCGTTATGCTGGGATTCAGCTCTTCTTGGAGTTCATGTAGGACGCAGCCCGGGACACCGTCTGGTCCCATTGATGCTGTGTTTTTTGCTTTGGAGAGGGCGGCTCTTACCTGAGCATCTAAGATGTCAGGGGGGCAGCACTCCACTGGGATAGATATTTGCTCTTTTGGGGGGGAGGGGGGGAGTTTGCACTGAACCTGTCAGCCAGGATGTTGGCAATGTCTGTGGGTTCAGTGTATTTTTTGTCATTTTGGACTAACTCTGAGCATATCTGGGAGTTGCCACCCAAGTTCCTAACATAACTAAAGAAAGCCTTGTGATTATCTTTAGTGTCCTGTGCAATTTTTCTCTTGAAGCTGGCCTTAGATGATTTTATGAGGGACCGTAGTTTTTTGCTAATATTGATCAGAGATGCCTTCCCTTGTAGGGATTTTGCTCTATCATGTAGTAGATTCCTTCTTCTATTGTATAGTTTATTTATGGCTGGGGTCCACCAGGCAGGACGCCTGCCTTTGGGGGATTGGGTCTTGGTTTTATTTGGGATTGCATAATCCATGCATTCCTGAAGGTGTCCATAGAATGCGTTTATAAAGGATTCTGCTGTTTGGGCCGTATTTTCCACTGGCCCAGGGGCTTTGAAAGATTCCACCTCGGTTTTGAGGAGTGTGAAGTTTGCTTTAGAGAAGTTTTTCACTGTGGTTTTCTGGGCAGGGGGTGGGGTCAGGATGTGGATATCCAGTGAGATTAATTTACGGTCCGATCTTACCAGTGAGGGATATACCTCAGGTCTGGAGCATAGAGTCCCCATGTTGGTGATGGTCAGGTCCAGTATGTTTTCCCCTCTTGTGGGAGTGGTGACAATTTGTTCCATAGCATTTGAGTTTATAAATTCTAGGAACCTTTGGGCTAAGGTGTTAGGGCTTGAGTAGTGCTCCCAGTCTATGTTTGGGTAGTTGAAATCGCCCAATATAATGGTGTTTGGAGAGACCTTCATATTTTCCAGTGTTTTCAGGAAAGCTGAGTGGGGTTCCTGAGTTTCGGAGGGTGGTCTGTAGCAGGCTATAAACTGAAAGGCAGTTTTACCCACTGTTAGTTGCACATGGATAGTCTCCAATGCTTCGTGCTGTGCCACCAACCTGGAGGTGTAGGTATCTTTGACGAATATTGATACTCCCCCTCCTTTTGTGGTTCGGTCCGAGTTTTGGGGCCGAAAAGTATGGTATGAGGTATAACTTGGTAGTGCTGGGGTGTATGGTCATACATAAGCAGTCAGTCCTGTTCTAAGATACTCTGCCACTCCATGAACTTCAACCTCATATATGAAAACACATTCCTTAGCTTTAGATGTCTCCAATATCCCTATAAACCTAATGTTTTTGTATCTGCTACAATCTTCTAAATACAGCTTCAGCATTCTCTAATCTAGTCCCTGTTGCTTTCAACTGTTGCATCATCTTTATGATCTCTGAGCTCACGTGCTGCAACTGGTCCAAGTGATCAGATACTCTGTTCCATATCTTTCAATTTGGAACTAACTTTTGCCATATATTCAAGTAGGTCAAAATTTTTATTGAGGCTTTCCATCTTTATGGGGGGGGGGGGGTTTAGTAGTACCAAAACTATCTTTGAAGAGGCCAGTTTCTGAGAAGTCCATGTGGATTGTAATGTGATTTTACCTTTCCCTTACTTTTTAGACATGCAGTTTGTGGATAGCCAATTATCATGGTTTCACATTATATTGAAAGCAAATCTCAGAATTGCAGACATTTTTTAAATATAAATTCTAAGTCTGTCTATATCTGAGTGACTGGGTCATCCAAGCACACTCACAGCAAGAGATTAAGAGAGCAATTGCCACGATGATGCCTCATGAGATTCACTCTCATCCATCCCAAGTATGCTTTAGAACCAGAAAACAATAACATTTTCTTGGGGTTTTGAGGGCACAGGGAGGGACAACTGTTCATACACAAGGAAAGAGATTTGATGCTCAAGCCATTCTTATTCAGTGTGGCCCTGGCTCATGTCCTTTAGGCCATGGACATAGTAACAGAAGTTTCTTATATGTTGGCATTCATCCTTGCAGCATCTCCAAGAGCTTCCTCAGCTAAGGACAACCATAAGGCATTCTTTAGTTACATCTGTAATGTAAAACAAAAGGCCCAGATTTGTGCCGTGGTAGTTAATGCTATCACATATACTGAGTTTGTGGACATTGTTAACCTGTTAGCTGACAGGTTCTGTGAAAACTTCAATCATGTGTCCCCAACACACTTACCTCAAGACATCCCAACCACCTGTCCTCTACCTTGTAGCTCTAAAGAGCAGATTTTGAAACCCTTCTCTAAGGTCAAAAACACAGCATCCATGGGACCAGATAGCATCCCAGGCTGCATCCTACATGGGCTCAAACAAGAATTAGCAATGCCATTGGATACTCTTTTCAATCATAGCCTAAGCACTGGCTTCATTCCAGCTGAAAGGAAAAAGGCCATCATTATCCCCTTGCACAGAGGTGGTGCTTCCACTGACCATAGGATCTATAGACCTATTAGCCTGACTAGCCTTATTTGCAAGGCCACAAAGAGAATCATCATGGACTTCATCAACACAAATACTGGTAACTTCAAACACTTGACCCTGCTCAATTTGGATTTGTCAGAAGGAGATCATGCATGTTAAACTTGGTGGACTTCTTCGAGACAGTCACCAAAGCCCTTAATGAGGGAAAATCTGTGCATACAACCTACCTAGAATTAGCCAAGGCTTATGACATTATCCCCCACTCAGGCATAATTAACAAACTCACCCAGCTAGGTATCAACCTGTATATCATTAGATGGGTTGCTAAATGGCTCACTGATAGAACCCATATAGTCAAAATAGAGGAATCCACCTCCAACAGCAGACCTGTAACCAGTGGTGTTCACAGGGATCAGTCCTGAGACCTCTACTGTTTGGAATCTATTTATCAGAAGGGCAAGCTAAAACTAAAGGTCTCCGGCTGACAAATTTTGCTGATGGCTGCAAACTGGGAACAGTCATAGAACCTCCAAACAATGTCAACATCCTACAAGAGGGTCTTACAAATGACTGGTGCCAAAATCATGGCCTTAAACTCAATGCAAAAAAAAATGTATTATCATCCCTTTCAGTAAGAGTGATGTTCCTGCTAACTACCATATCAGTAACAACATCCTAAGTATGTACTCAGTGGTGAGAGACCTGGGTACACAGCTTGACAGCAATCTTACCTTTGATCACCATGTCTGCACAGTGGTAAGAAGGGCATTTTATATTGCTCATCTCATACGTAAGGACATTGCCTCCACACAAAAAAGAGGTTATAACCTCCCTGTATTCTTCCCTCATCGAGTACAATGCCCCTTTTGGTATGTACCTTTCCAAGTACCTGTAGCAATTGGAGAGACCAGAAATGTTCCTAACAAGGAAAATTCAAGGTCTTTAGCATCTGTCCTATGAGGATCATCTGAAATCACTGTCAATTTATTCTGTTTCATACAGACTACTCTGAGGTTATCTCTACCTTACATATAAGGCAATCTTTGACCCAGCTTTATTGGAAATGTTGCATATTCATAAGTCAAATGGTACATGGATTACTCCCTCTAATAGCCTTAACCTGATGTGTGACATTAATAGAACCTGCTAGAGGGACGGATTTGTCTCCCAAAGGTTACCACACCTTTGGAACAGACTCCCTCTTCATGCTAAGCAGAGCATCTCATTAGCCCTCTTCAAATGCAATCTGGAGATTGGATGGGTAACAGTAAATTCACCCCAGGGTTCCACCTATGTCCCTCTCCACAGGCTACATGCCCATAGAATGGCGCACAGCAATGGTTATTCCGCTCCACAAAGCAGGGGCCACAACTGACCCTGGTAACTATCGCCCCATAAGCCTGACTAGCCTGGTCTGCAAGGCTATGGAGCACATAATCATGCAACTCATTAATAAAGATATTGGGAACCTCCAAACACTTGACCCGACCCAGTTTGGCTTTGTTAAGGGCAGATTATGCCTACTAAACCTGGTTGACTTCTTTGAGACAGTCACCAAGGCCATAGACAAGGGAAAGGTGGTTCACACAGCCTACCTTGATCTCGCCAAGGCGTTCAACACCATTCCTCACTTGGGTATTATAGAAAAACTCACCGCCTGAACATAAACCCCTACATCACAAGATGGATTGCCAACTGGCTTACAGACAGAACTAACACAGTAATAATAGCGGGCTCCAGGTCCGACTCTAAACCAGTCACAGGTGGTGCCCCGCAAGGCTTGGTTCTGGGACCCTTACTGTTCGGCATATATTTCTCAGAAGTACAGGCAAACACAGGAGGACTATGGCTAACCAAGTTCGCCGATGACTGCAAACTGGGAACTATAATCGACTCTCCAGCTGACATGGACATCCTTCAAAAAGGCCTTACTGAGACAGACACCTGGTGTCAAAGTCATGACCTCAAGCTAAATGCCAAAAAATGCATAGTCATCCCGTTTGGAAAAAACAAAACACCCACGAATTACCACATAGGTGGCAGCCCCCTTAATACAGAAGAGGTAATAAGAGATCTGAGGACCCAGGTAGATAGTAATATCTCCTTTGACAATCATATTGCCAAAGTAGTTAGGAAATCCTTCTATGTGGCCCATCTAATTACTAAGGGGTTCGCATCTAGGAAACAAAGAGGTTATAGTGCCCCTCTCCTCATCACTCATCAGACCTGTTATAGAGTACAATGCCCCATTTGAGATGTACCTCACAAGACACTTCCAACAGCTGGAAAGAACACAAAAGCACCTCACCAAGAGGATTACCAGCCTCAAACATATATCCTATGCAGCCCGACTGAAAAAACTCTGGCTGTACTCAGTGGCATATCGCTTACTCAGAGGTGATCTCTGCCTGACTTACAAAGCCATGTCCAACTCAGAATTGATGGACATGCTCCGCCTAAAGAAATCCAAGTCACTGTGAGCCATGCCTCTAGTGAGCTAAACCTCACCACAACAATAAATAGAACATGCTGGTGGGATAGATTCCTGTCACAGAGACTCCCCATGCTTTGGAACAAAATTCCTAACTACATTAGGCAGATCCCCTCACTAACATTCTTCAAGAGAAGCCTTGACGAGTGGATGGGTAACAGAAAATTCACCCCTGGGATCACTTCATTGTCTCTGCTTGACAGAGGCTCAGTTAATTAATCAATGGGGTGGCGAAAGCCAACACACTCTGGCTAGGCTTATAAATGCCCTCGGGCAGATAGCCTAGGACCTACTTATGAACCTCTTGGACAGAGATGATAGGAGCTGGTCATGGAAATAAGGGTAATACTTGGCTAGGTTTGTAAGGGCTCTAGGGTCATTAGCCTAGTAACCTCCTATGATCCTATATATATATATATATATATATATATATATATCCTCTTGGACAGAGATGATAGGAGCTGGTCATGGAAATAAGGGTAATACTTGGCTAGGTTTGTAAGGGCTCTAGGGTCATTAGCCTAGTAACCTCCTATGATCCTATATATATATATATATATATATATATATATATATATATATATATATATACATGAGAAATATCCACCAGTTGGGGTTGTACAATGTCACCCCACACACTGTAAAAGACCTTAACAATGAACGTCTCTGTCTTGGACTTGGGGCTTACCTATCTCTTATCAGCGTAACCAAATTTTGAGTAACACCATCCAAAGCATGCATATAAATGTGAAGAAAATTATGTATTTATTCTTGGCCTTTAGAGTCTTATAAATTGAATGCACTCCTGGCATTGTATGTGCGGTAACAGACAACAGCACAGTGACGAGATATATCAACTAACATGAAGGCACACATTCCTGCCAGTTCTGCAGACTTCTGATAATGGTCTGAGGGACTACAATCCACCTCAGTTTACACTCCATCAGACCAGAACATATTGACAGGCAGACTAAGCAGGATTTGCATAAAAAACTAGAAGGGGGAATTAGATCCGATCCTGAAGTGTCCAGAAGCACAATCAGAAAAACACATTAAAGCAGTCAAGTACAGTGAGGAAAAAAATATTACCGTTTTAGAATCTCTGTCAGCCAGAGCAATATCCATAAAATCATGGGTTCCATTCAGTGTACCTACTTAGTTGGAATGCACTAAAGTTAGTCCATTCTGATCAAAATCATCCACACTGCTTTATCATTGACTTGGTATTACATGAATCTGCTGACATACATATATGTGTATATATATATATATATATATATATATATATATATATATATATATATATATATATATATATATATATATATATATATAAACTGTAACTGTTTTTAGACAGTTGTTTCATATATATATATATATATATATATATATGTATGAAACGGTCTAAAAACAGTTACAGTTCAATAAAATAGGTGTGCAGATCACTAAAAACAAATATGTTAATCCTCTAGTTTCAAAGGTACACTAAAATTGCACGAACAGTAACGGAAGAATATTATTATTTCTAGTGCCTCTTGATCAGAAGAATGTCCCCAGAGTATTAAAAACATTTTAGTGATCTGCATGCCAATTTTATTTTGTTGTTACAAGTGTAATGCTTATAATTGAATAAGCTCCAAATAATTTGGTGAGGGAGTTCTCAATCCTGAAGCTTGAACCATGGATGCTTTCAGTGTAATGATAAAGAGGAAATTACTGTATACCTTCCGCTTTAACTCCTGATCCAAAGGGTGCTTTAGAAGGAAAGCATAGAAGGGTGATTTTACTTCTTACAGCCCTTTCTGGCCAAGGTAAGCATGGTTACCTATGGGTGATTTTTTTTTCTGACGGTTTCTTTCTGGATCAGGTAAACATGGTTACCTTAATCACAAGACCATCATCTTATAAAATATTTAGTATCCATCACAGTTATAATCTTAAATTGTAACCACAAGTATGTCAGATTCCAAAAGGAAAAAAAAACCTCAACCTCCCAAACCACATACACACACCTCTCTCTATCTATCTATATCTATATATATCTATATCTATATATATATATATATATATATATATATATATATATATATATATATATATATATATATATATACACTAACTCAGAGATCGCCATACATCAGAGAATATTCTAGGAAATGGCCATACTTAGTATATACAGAGAAATTCTTTGTTTCATTCGGTCTCAGTGTTTGAGGACTCACTCCAGTGGATCCTAGCATTTCTAATGGCTACTCTACTAAAGAAATAATCTGATTACCATGACTGTTAAAACTCTGCAGACTTTAATGTAAAAGAGAAAAAAGTTAAGCACTTTCATGGTGTACCCACCACTTCTTCAGACCATATAAATACAATAAAAGTAACATGTCCATTTAACCCTGGTTGAATTTGTCCTTGTAACTGCAAGATCCACTTTAACTCATTTGTTTCTATGGAATTCTTTAGATCCCCAAACCAGTGTTCAAGTCCTGTACCCTTAAACATTGAAGTGAATGAGACTTTGTGTGCTTGTGGGTGTGTACTGGCATTTCTCTGTTGACTGACTACTAGTTATATGGGTGTTTTAATTGTTTTTGAGTTTTGGATTTGATTTGTTGACTATTTATGATGTAACATAATTTGTAACATTATTATTAGTATACTAGATTTTAAATTTCTTTATATAATCTGGTTTGCCTTTTATTGTATTTGTATGGTCTGAAAAAGTGGTGGGTACACCGTGAAAGTGCTTACCTTTTTTTCTCTTTTACATTAAAGCCTGTGGTGTTTTTATTGACTAACAGTCATGGTGGTTAGATTATTTCTTTAGTGCTGTGAATCTTTACCCAGGAGTCACAAAGGCCAATTTTCTGTGCAAGAACAGTGTAAGAGCTCCTGCACTGATGATTGCCACAGAGCGATTCAGGATAGTGCCATTTTCATGTGCATGAGCGGCCCTACACTGTTCTAGCATGGAAAACTGTTTGGCATGCAAATCACCTTATTTGCTGGTGAAAACCATGTAAATGAGGTGATTTCATGATTCACCAAGCTGGCGGACTCTGTGTTAGAGCAGTGTCAGTGCAGAAATGTATCCGGTTAATAACAGAATACATTTCTGCAAATGACAAAACAGAGGCATGACAACTCATGAAAAAGCATGTATTATGTTGATTATTCATGCCAATGGCCAAATATAAGGCCATTGGAGTGAAAAATTGTTTCATTCTAATTAAAATTACAAATTTTTTTTTGTCTATTCTCGGCCGTTTAACTATAGGGCAGCGGCGTGCAAACACGATCATGCTAAAAATAAAAAAAAATGGAAAAAGTTAATTTTAAGATAAATCTGCATTTTGCCATGCTAGTCTATAGCATGAAGAATTTAAACAACACCAGGGAGCACTGGTTGTCAAGTGGAAATGGTCCATTTTAGTGCAGTATCTAATGACCTACACGGTGGGGTATGCAAATGAGGGGAATGTTACTGAATCACAAAATATTCTAAGCCCACACACTGCACCGAACCGTGTAGGTAGTAGAACAAGATCATGTAGGCTGGAGGAGCAACTAACAGAAAAACAGGGGGGGGGTGTAAAGCCTGCTGCAAGCACATTGGAGCTCTGTGGCCCATGTTTGCCCTTAGCTAAGCACAGCTAAGGAAGGGGGGTATGTTAACACTGTTTACATTGCTTAAACATGTGTTAGCGGCATGCACCAGGTTTTAAAGTAAAAAAAAATAAAAAATACAGGAAACAGCAGCAGTGTTTACATTTCAGCACTGTGAATGTACGGTGCACCTCTTGGCTTAAACTAGGAGGAAACTGGTTAGGGGAAATAGCATTAGGAAAGCAATCAAGGAGAAATAGCATAGCTGGCAGGTGGAATGTATCAGAATCAGTCAATTACACAGGCAACAGCCCAGAACACCACTATAAACTATGCAACCACCTTTCAGACTGTTTGTTCCCACAAATTCTACACCACCAATGTACACAGATGGGGGATTTTTAACTGACAAAACTAACCAAAAATGTTAGAGACTGCTGCTGCTTTACTCTATCAATATGTGCAAGAGGTTGAGGGTAGTGAGGAGGAGAATGCTGACAACCAACTCACAGTGAGGAGGAGGAGAAGATCGTACAGACCCAGGGTAACCTACCAGGGCCTACATGAGCTGGAGATAGCAGAGTGCTATAGGGTAGACAGGGACATTGTACAGTAAATCATGGAGCTGTGCTGGCCATGCCTCACACACAGATCTAACAGAGGGGAACCCATCCCAGTGAATACCAAGGTATGTGTAGGCTTAAGAATACTAGCTACAGCTACCTTCCAAAGACCAACTGGGGATATCATGGGGCTCTTACAGGCATCACCATCCAAGGTACTCCACCAGTTCCTGGATGCCATCACACCACATGCCAAAGAATACATATATTTCCCCAACATTCATGAGGCATTGACCAGAAGTATGCTTCTCTTTCACCATATAGCAGAATACCATGAGGTAGTTGGTGCTATAGACTGCATGCATATCCACATCAAAGCACCACCCGGTGAGCGGGGTAGGGTCTACATAAACTGCAAGGGCTTCCCCTCCATCAACTGCCAGGTCATATGCGATGCCCAGGGCATTATCATGCAAGTTTATGCTGGCAGCCCTGGAAGCTATCACGACTCCCACATCTGATATTCCTCACAGCTGTACCAGGGGTTTACCATGGGGGACACCCCATATGGCCATCTAGTGGGGGATGTTGGCTATGCACTACAGCCATGGCTGATGACACCCATCAGAAGTGCACACACACCCGAACAAGAATGCCATAATGAGGTACACACACAAACCAGGTTCATTGTAGAGCATGTGTTTGGGATGCTCAAGTCACGGTTCCACTGCCTTGACATATCCAGTGGAGCCTTGCAGTACTCCCCAGCTACATGTGGACAAATGTTCGTTGTATGTGCCATGCTGCACAATATGATCCTGCGGAAACAGCTGCAGCAGGAACAGCACGGGGAGGGGACACACAGCCCCCACCATTGCCAAGGCCACCACAGGCACAGAGGGACTCAGAGAAGGAACTTCCTGAGCTTGGCCCTGTAGGCAGATGGAGGCATGCCCAGTATGCCCTGTCTTTGGCAAAGAGGCAATGCCTAGCACACACCCTGACACTGTAGGGACCCATGGACTGATAGCTCTCTCCGACTTGCACATACAGTAAAATGGATGCCAAACATGACACTACCTGTGCATTACCATGTATAGGGAGTGTACTACATGCATCCAATATACTCAGCCCTGCAGCACTGTCCTCAGTACTGGCCCAGCAACAAGGTAAGTCACTCTTCCTATCAATTAGTGAATGGAGTAATGTTGTTGTTGTGTCTTTCAGCTTTTCCCGGTTAGGGGTCGCCACAGCAGAACTCCGGTCCGCTAATGATTGGCAGTAGATTTTTATGTGCCAAGTTGCTGGCCCTGACGCACAACCTTCAACGAAGGTACGCCCATTCATGCATGTCTCCACACAGAAGACGCTCTAGCTGAGAATTGAACAGGACAACGTCTTACTGTGAGGTGACAACACTACCGCAGCACCACCACTGCAGTGAATGGAGTAATATGTTCTGTTAATTTTATGTATGGTATGGATGCAAGCATGCAAGGGAATTGGGTGGCTGAATGGGATAGCAGCAGACAGCTGACAGCTATATGGGACAGCAGGAAATCCATAACAAATACTAGAGTCAACACACTAGGCAGCACTACACAAGATGACAACTCCCAGAGCAGTACATGTGGTGGCCCAAATAATTATGGGTGTCCATAGGTCACACACATGGATGTCAATGAGGGTCACATACCCACCAACAGCCTCACCCAGCAGGATAGGTGTACATGACCATAAAGAAAGGCCAGGCTAAGGCCTCTAAATGATCGCAATGGTGAACAGTCCCCCAGACCTACACAAACATACTACAACAGGTCTGGCAGGTGCATATTAGTTCTGAAGGGTAAGAAGTCTGAAACTGAAATGTATGCTATTAAAAACTAACATGTGTACTCTACTGATATGCCTCCTATCTGCATGATAGGTCACAATACAATATGAAATGGAAGCCAACAGAGTAACTGAAATACCAGTGCAGTCATTGCAAATGTTTAAAGTCTTCAGGTGTGCACCCCTCCCCCCACAAACCCATGTAGAAATGCAATAACATTTAAGTTTGAGGAGTAATATCACTGGAGCGCAGATTACCAGAGCTGTCCTAATCTACATGATAGATTGTTGCATGTGTAAAATATGCAGGGGTCAGTGTGGTAAGTTTTTTGTTTGTTTAATGTTGTCTGGAAGCGGTCAGTATGTAGGCCTGGATGGTTGTGTCTCAGTGGCCTAGGTACAGTACTGTGGTCGACAGGGCCATGTTCCAACAACTGCAGTGCCAACTACACTGATTCTCAGCTACACCCATGTCAGCAGTTGTACATACTCACTGCCCAAATGTCAATATCTGTCACCGTAGGAAAGCTGGACATGCCATGAATGGGGGCCCATACATAGAAACAGTACACAGGTGGAAGTACCCTACACAGAGTGCATACAAAATAACTGTCAACTGCACACAACTTTGGAATTATACATAGAGGTTAGCATCACATTAGTTGTCCCTCTCGTATGGAATACTGGTAGTCTTGCCAATCACTGCAGATCACAAAAGGCACAGTTTTAAAGTAATGACAGGCTGCCCATGTCCGCACACAAGGCAGCATAAGAGGAATGTCCCAGGTATATCCGTGAGTCAGGTGCCAGTAGCTTCCATATCATACATGCACTCAGCTCACCCCACCATTAGCCACAGATTTATCACAGGTCATATCCTTGCTGTAAGGAATGAGTACAGCATGACTCCATCTCTGTATGGGAATGCATACATGATGCTGCATGTTGAATACGTGTCCCATGCAGGTGTGTCCCTAGCTGTAAGCAGCAACCTGCCCACATCCAGACTTGTGGATCAGTATGAACAGGAAAGATTGTCTGGAACACCTCAACCACTTACCACTGTCACCCCAGGGTAATCCACTGGCTTGCAGCCTGGGAATGTATTGAGAATGTACTGGCCTGCTACAGATGGCCTGCAGCACTCTCAATTGGTCTATAGTCCTCTGACAAAGGCGCATGCCTCAGCCATAGTGCCAATGTATGGAATGTCAAGGGGTCCTAACTAACAACCTAACACAGTAAACAGAAAACAAATGCAAGGCCATGCTGACAAATGCTAGTAGCAAGCCTCCCCATGTCCTACTGCAAGAACTGTGGACCAGGCCATAAATACTACTGGGATAAAGGCCCAACTATAGGGATATCTCTGAGATATTGTTTTCATAATGTTAGGGAGAGGAGAGAATAACTGGGGGGGGTGTAGAAGCATGGATGTTATGGAGTGTGCGAAGTCTGAAACTCTGTCTGCCCATACCACTCCCTGACTGCAAACCCATGAATGAATAGCCACAAAACTGCTTGTAAACTACAATGTGAAGGTAACCTGACCAGATATATGAGTCCTGCCTCTGGATAACATGGGTATATCTGTACAGCTGAAAGATACGCCCTCCACAGGATATGGCCATTCCATTAATTTGAGAAAAGCACAGGAAGGGGATCCCCAGCCAGCATACTACCAAGGTGCTGGACCATTTACACAGAACCAGTGTCCTTCTGTCTCTAGCTACCCCTCCACAATGGCAGGCGTGTGCCAGAATGTGTAGTGTAAGTCTCAGAATATTGGTCTCAGCTTCAGTCATCTTGTATTTCCCCGGTAAATAACTGTGAACAAAGAATGATATCTGTCAGTAGTTGATGACATGATACATCACCGTGTAAAACAGTACATATATCAGAAAATATATGCTACAGCCAACCATGTTACACAAGCAGCACAGACAGCAATTGTTACAGTATCCCCCGTATGTTACACCCATTGTGTCTCCATATTGGCAACCTATCTACAAATATTCTGCAGAAACAGATTGCTAGGTGTAGCTGTACCACACAAAACCCTGGACTGGGGTACAACTCTCCCTGGAATGGATTCACACTCTCAGTAGAGAAGGTAATACTGGGCATGCTCCTACACTTAGAGAAATGAAGCCCATGTCTGACAACACAGTGGACTATAGATATCTGTTATTTGCAAATGTCTCTGCACACACACCAAATTGCACACCATGTATACTTCACACACACATTGGCTAGGAATACTCACACATATCTAAGGCCAACATAATATAATATGTCAAACATACACACACAGAGATGTGAGGAAGAGAGACAGACAGCGACAGAGAATCCCATTATGAGGCCTTTCCCACCTAGTACACATCCCATTGGCCTATATCACATGATGTGCTGATGTCATTCACTGTAGAAAGTCCTTTTGTTAGCCCTCAGCTCTATAGTCTAAGTGGTGCTTGTGATAACTGTGTAACACTAGTACAAATAAGTAGTCATGTAGCAATTGTAATCACAGTCCTGTCAAATGTAAAGTTGTGTGTGTGTGTGTGTGTGTGTGTGTGTGTGTGTGTGTGTGTGTGTGTGTGTGTGTGTGTATGTGTGTGTGTGTTTTCCTAGATGAATGAGTTTGAGGCCATTCACACTCATTACACTTCCCATTGCCCTAGTTCAGCACTCCTGCTGATGCCAGTCACTTTGAAATAACCCTTTGTACAGCTTGTGGCTGTATAAGCTCAGTGGCACTCGTAATAACTGTGTAACATTACAGTGTAGCAAACTGGTAGGTAGGAGTCCTAATACCAGCCCTGGTGACTGCAAAAATGTGTGCTTGTGTGAGAGAGTGAATGTCTTTGTAGAGACATGATTTTAAGGCCATTCACATTCACTACACTTTCCTTACCCCACCTTTAGCACTGCTGCTGATGTCACTCACCTTCAAAGATACCTTTGGACAGCTCTTCACCATGTAAGCTCTGTTGCCCCTGCGGTAATTGCTTAATACTGCAGTATAGTAAACTAGTTAGGTAGGAATTTTTATCCCTGCCCTGGCAACTGTGAAAATGTGTGTGTTTGTGTGAGAGAGTGTGTGTCTTTTTATAGACATGACTTGGGGCCATTTACAATCACTACATTTCCCTTACCCCTCCTTTAGCACTGCTGCTGATGTCACTCACCTTCAAAAGATACCTTCAGACAATTGTCCAACATATAGGCTCCATGGCACTTGCAATAACTGCAATAACTGCACAATACTCTAGTGTAGTAAACTAGTTAGGTAGGAGTTCTAATATCAGGCCTGGCAACTGTGAAAATGTGTGTGTTTGTAGAGACATGATTTCGAGGCCATTCACACTCAGTATACTTCCCTTACCCCTACTTTAGCACTGCTGTTGATATCATTCACCTTCAAAGATACCTTTGGACAGTTTTTTGCCATATAAGCTCCATGGCACTCACGATAGCTGTGTGATACTATAGTGTAAAACACTACTTACATAGGAATTCTAATCTCAGTTCTGGCAGTTGTAAAAGCGTGTCTGTTTTTGTGAGTGTGTATATCTGTAGGTTGAAGTATTTTGTGTCCATACACAGCCAGTACATTTCAAAGTGTAATACTTTACAATGGCTGCTGATGTCACTCACCGTAGAGGTATGTTTGGATGCTGCTCTACCTGTATGCTCTGTGGCATGTGTGATAAATGTGTAACAATGTAGTCGCTATAACTGCATAGGTAGGGTTTTGATTCTCATTCCTGGCAAGTGTGGGTGTGTATATGTGTGTATATGTGTGTGTGTATATGTGTGTGTGTAATATATATATATATATATATATATATATATATATATATATATATGTGTTTTTGGTCCCATTTACACATGAGACACCTCTCAGTGCTGTACTTCAGCAATCCTGCAGATATAATTCACCTTAGAACTACCTGTTGGCAACCCTAAACCATATAAGCTCAGTGGTGCATGTGGTAAATGTGTAACATAAAGGTCTGAAACCATAGTTCGATAGAGATTCGAACCGCACTTCTGGCAAATGTGAGTGAAGGGTAAGGTATTTTATGAACTATCTCACCCACTATCATCACCCAATGCCATTATTTACAAGGGCTGGTGATGTCCTTCACCTTAGAAGTACCCTGGGACAGCATCCAACCTATAGGCTCCGTGGCACGTGTGACAAATGTGTAGCACTGTAATAGCAATACATATATAGGTAGGGGCTCGAAACACAGTACTGGCAAGTGTGTGTGTGTGTGTGTATGTGTGTGTGTGTGTGTGTGTGTGTGTGTGTGTGTGTGTGTGTGTGTGTGTGTGTGTCATCAGTATCCTGTGTGGGTGCTGGTGTGATACAGGATCCATTGGGGTGGGTTTTGATAAATTATTATATTGATGACTGAGTATATGTCTCAATGTCCACATTACAAGGCCAACAGTTGTCAAACACCATAGAGGTTGGTGTAGACAATCTACATCCCTAAATGTGTAGTGCCATGTGCAATGACTATGTGACAGTATGGAATAGTTAACAATATAGGCAACCCTTCTAATACTCAGAGACCACTCTCACCCAGGAATCATACACAAACACAATTGGATAGGCATCAACCACTATATCAATAGTTATCTTGCAAACTGCCTCACAGATAGTACCCACGGTGTGGTTGAAGTGGAATCCATGCCAAACCAATGACCAGATATGAGTGGTGTCACACAGGGTATGGACCCATGTCCTCTCATGTTTGGGATCAACCTTTCTGAGGTGCAGGAGAACACAAAGGCACACTGGCTGAAAATGTTTGCATACAACAGTAAGGTGGATGGTAGCATTCTCAATCCATGTGATGTTGACATCATGCACAAGGGCCATTCTGATACTTTTGACTGTTGTCTGAACCCTGGACATTACCTCAATGCCAAGAGGTGTGTTGCCATCACCTTTGGGAATACCATGGCTCACATGAAGTAATACACTGGTGGTAGTCCACTGAACAGTGATGTTGTTATAACAGAATGGGGAACACAAGTTGATAGTCAGCTGTCTGTTGACCACAACAGTGCCACTGACATCAGAAAGTACTTTGATGTGCTGCCTCTCCTAAGTGTGTGTTATCCAGCATGTAATAGGGTATGGTCACCCTGTACCCTCCCCTCAGTAGCCCAATCAATGTGTACAGTGGCCTTTTTGTTATGTAGCCCACTGGATACCTGCAACAACTGTGAAGTCTGCAAACGTACCCCACAAAGAGAATACCGTGCCTTATACACATGCCCTGTATGGACAGATTCCAATAACTCCAATGAATCCACGTATCTTTCTGTCTACATAAGTGCAATCACTACCTCAGTTACACAGCCATGTCTCACCATGCTAGGTCAGGAATGCTAAATCTGAAGATACCAACCTGCCCACACAACATGCCCCAGAGACCTCAAGCACACTTCCACAGTGCAAAGGGCATGCTTGTAGGACAGATTCACAACCCAGACTCTGCCCATGTTATGGAATATAAACACATACATGTGAAGCAGTGCACATCACTGGCCCCCACAATAGAAATCTGGATGAGTGGATGGGGAATACAATACCCACCCCTCGGGACCACTCCAGTGACTATACTCACGAGCCACACTGGGGACTATTGTCATGTGGCCTGATGCCATGGTATTCCCTTGGGCTAGCCTTGTAGAGCCTTCAGGCCCATTCACCTACTACACACCTATGAAGCAATTAACCTATGGATTTCAGTACTGGCAAGTGTGTGTATGTGTGTGTGTGTGTGTGTGTGTGTGTGTGTGTGTGTGTGTGTGTGTGTGTGTATGAATAGTATTCTCTGTGTGTTTGGCTGATGAATATTGAATATCCCCTGTGGCTGTGGTTATTCACAATTAGAGGTGTGTCCAAACCACAATACGTACCATTCTCCACTCTACAACAGATGTTGTAAATCAACATATACCTATATACAACCCTCAGCCCTACAATATGTGAGGCATATGCAATCACTGTGTTACAGACCTGGAAAATCCATGCAGATACAGCTGTACCCTGCTTAAAACATGGTAGATGTGTTACCACCCTGCCATAACACTTGGTCTTGCTGCAGGGCCACATTCTGGTGACACACAGATGCCTAAAACAGAAACAGGATACAGCATGTGAGAACACATTTACTCAGCATTAATAATAGCAATAATGCATCATGGCTAACACTGGACACACACTATGATGTGTACCCCTTACAAATGCCAGATGACAGCAACTTACACAGAATTACATATCTACAAATTAGATAGTTAACCCTGTTCATCAGACCCATATATGCATGTCCCTGCATCAATGGTTTTGATGGCAGGAATCTGGCATAGGTTCCATCATATGCACAGTGTCTGGTGTGGTTTTGCCAGAGGCCTCGGCTGTGCTATTCGGTTGACAGTATGGGTGTGTTTGGGGTGTGGGAATGGCATGACCTGTGCAGGTGTGGTGCATGTGTGTGGAGGTGACCTTTTACTGATTGTGATGTGTGTGTGTGTGTGTGTGTGTGTGTGTGTGTGTGTGTGTGTGTGTGTGTGTGTGTGTGCGTGTGTCTGCATGCACACAGACACGCTATGTGACTGCCCTACACTGATGTTTTTTGGACAGCTGTGGCCTGTACATAGCAAGGTGTGCAGTTCACTGAGTCTGGCCATGGACATGGGAACCGGACCTGCCAGGGGGTATCACCGGGACCACCAAGGACAAGGCTGGACATTGTACTGCTCCCTGATCTTGACAGTCATCCAATGGATCTGTGTATCTGTTGGTACCGGCCAGGACCACGTGCCGATGGCATGCCACATCTTGGCGTGGATATCAAACCAACCTCAGTATTGCTGGTGTTACTGCCTGTATGGGAGCATAATGGTGCATGGCCATGTGAAAGCCCAGCTGATCATGCTGCTGATCTACCTCCAAGTGGCTGCTGCCTCCCATCCGCCAAACATTCAAGCAAAGATACTCCACGGTGGAGGAGTGCCACAACCTGACCCCATCATCTATCAACGATCTTATTGCCCTCACACAGGACCCCAATGAGTTCAAATAAATTATCACATGCACCAGGGAGATGTTCTTCAACCAGCCTGTGCATTTATCTGGTGTTACGTTCATTATGTGCCTGTGCATCCAATACAGACTGAAACATGTGACTGGTTACTACAGCATTGGTGCTCTCAACATGGACTGGATGGGCAACCATTCTCCTCCGAGCAAACCTGCATACAGATTTGTTCCAAGGTCACTTTGTATGTCATGTAGAACATAGCCATGGATATGTTGGTGTCCCATGGAAGCTGTATTCTTGCCTCTGGACAATGCAGGTCTAACCTGGCCTGCAGTACTGCTGGGTGCCTAACATTCATCTGCCATTGTGATTATACACTTGTGGGAGGAGAGATGGGTAATGCTGGCAGTGAATGTGTTGCCAAGACTGTGACCAATATCTGTTATCTCAGGAAAGGTATTAGCATTGTGCAGTAACTCACCGCACTTGTGTTTAATGTTATGGAGGTTGTTGATGTAACTATCAAAGGCTTTTGTGATTGTTGTCAGTGTCTGCTGCATGTCTGCCTTCATAGATGCCTGTAGGGGATTCTATGGGGCATCCAAAGTTGTGTTTGAGGCTAATAAGGGAGTTCAACAGTCATGGGATACCACCTTTCTCTCCAACAGTGTCCTCCTTCTGTTGTACACTTTAGTAATGGCAGTGACCATCATTTTGTCACCCAGTGTTTGGAGGACAGTGTCTGGTTTTCGTTGGCTATGGCTAGTACCATGCATTCATTTACCTATTTGTACAGTGCATACTGTTGTATGATTCAACAGTCATGCAGCTATTTCCCATTGCCATGGGTGCAGTGAAGTCATCCACCCTTGTTTTTGTGGCTGCAAAGTCAGCTTTGGAGAGGTTTTGCAAGGTGGCTACCTTTGTGGGGGGTATGGCTGACATGTTGAGTTCAATGGTTGATAACAGCCTGTGTGGATCTCACCAGGTAGGGATTAACAACTGTGGATGAGCAACAGTCCCATATTTAAGTAGTCAACACAGGTCAAGGTTGTTGCATCCTCTACCAGGGGTCAGTATGAGCCGGTCCAGGACATTGAAATGATGAATCCCAGGAAGTGTTGGGCCACTGTACTGGGGCTTGGCTACTTTCCCCAGGTGATGGATGGGTAGTTGAAGTCTCATACTATGTCAGTGTTGCATTACACCATCATAGATGGCAGGGTGTTGAGGAATGTGTATTGACAGTCTAGGGACATAGATGTAGACCGATAGCAGGCTATTGTCTGGATTGCACTATTTCCCCAAGGCAGTTGTGCTGGAAGTATCTCCAATGCGTTATGTTGGGATACTAGTCTGGAGGTGTTCCTATCCATAATGAATATGTAGACAACACCACCTGTGGAGGTGTGGTGTGGTCCATGTTTGGGGGCTGACAGCTGTGGAATGCAGGGCTGCTGTCTGCTGCTGTGAACCACCTCTCCATTACAGTAGAAATGTTAATGTCCTCCACTCTGAGTGCTTTCAGTGACTGCATCCTGACAGATATCTACTATTGAGAAGCATGACCCTCAGATTGCATACATGTCTATTGGTTATTCTGGTAATTACATTAGAAACACTGCCTCATAAGGCATTATAGGGGTGGCAGGACACTTTTCCAGTACCTCCAAACCCAGCGCTGACAGATGTAGGACATCTGTGGCAAGTCATTGAGTTCTGTCAATCATGTCATCTCAAGTAGAGAGATACTGAATCCTCTGAGAATGACACAAAACACATAAGCCAGTGTTGCAGTCAATCATCTATCAATAGTACTGCAGCATCATTCTGGGTGATGGCAGTATGCTGCTCAGGGCTACTGTCACACCTGCATGGACCACATAATCAGAGAGTTCAACCATGTCTCTTGTCATGTAGTCCAGGGAGGTGTGTCCCAGGTCATTCACACCCACATTGGTACAGAGTGATACCCATAGTTGTTGTGGAGAGCGATGACTGGCTGTGTCATGTGTTGGATGTTGGCATGTGATAGATATTTGGCTGTTACCTGCTCCATATTCAACTTAGTGAGTGGGATATGTGTGTACCTCAGTATTGAGTTACCCATGATTACTGTTTTGTGCAAGGTGGTTAGCCTTAGGAGCTTAGGTTGAGGGGCACACTATGTAGGTTAAATATATATCCATTGGCATGTGCCATGTCATGGTGTCTGAGTGGGTGTCTGTCTTCCTGGTCTGTGCTGTTTGGGTAAATGTCCATTGAGTGCCTCTGTAAAGGTGGAGGTGTGGCTTTTCACTGTATGTTGTGGCTGTCAAATTAGGTGTCATGGTGAGCTATGTGTTCCACATGGTGTGGTGCAGGTGTTGATCTTAGCCTCTTGACCTGCTAGTCCAGTCTTTGCTGGAGAGTGCATTTGTACATATTGGGTGATACACGGGTAACTCTCACAAGTCTGAGTGTTTGGAGTTTAGAGGGGAGGATTGTCTGTGTACATGAGGCAGTTGCAACAGTGCTTAAAATAGACAATTGCACCAGCTTAATGGGTGACAGCACAGAAAACTGCCCTTCAATTATGCCAGGAGGGGTGGACATAACTAGTAAGTACTGGGGCTACTTCTTTGATGAACAAGTACTGCTGACGGCTCCCAGATGTGCCACACTTATCGATACAATAACCTGGTGAAGTGCCATATCATAATGCTATTTGAAGTGCAAGACAGAAAGAACTAGTTCAATGTAAGGGTGGAACTGAAGGCAGACTTTCTGCCACCTGTAATACTTTACCTCAGCTGTGCAGTTATCAGCAGCTTTGGCCATGTGAAAGTTCAGTAAGCTCTGTAGCACATGCGGTAACTGTGTAACACTATAGTAGACATAACTAAATAGGCAGAAGTTTTAATCTAATCCTAATACAGGTGCGAGTGTGTGTGTGTGAATAATGTACTGTCTAGTTTATACCATTTTTTGACTTGTGTACTGCCCTTCACACTTCCTCTTGCTCCAAACTAGTAGTCCTGTTCATAGATTCCAAGGTTAGTATTAGGCTAACTGCTCTTGTGGGCCATTTTAAGCCTAACCAATTACCCCATGTGAGAATGGAATACTGCACCATGTGTATGTAAGGTAAACACCTTGACCATTATGCCAACCCTCCACCTGTTGATGTCACCCACCTTATAAGTACCCTTGGAGAAGATGAAAATGTATAAGCTCTGTGCCACATCTGATAACTGTGTAGCACTATAGTAGAAACAACTAGCTAGGCAAGAATTCTAATCTCCCTACTGGCAAATGTTGGGATGTGTTTGTGTGAGAATCATGTAGTGTGTGGGTTACACCATTTTTGACCTGTATTCTACCTTTTACACTTCCCCTCACTCCAATTTAGTAGTCCTGTTAATGTCATCCACCTTAGAAGTACCTTTGGACTAGGTGGAAATGTATCAGCTCTGTGGCTTGTCTGATAACTGTGTATCACTATAGCAGAATTACCTAAATCAGCAGGAGTTCTACTCCCAATACTGGTGAGTGTTTGTGTGTCTGTGTGAGGATCATATCTTGTGAGGCTTATACCATTTTGATGTGTATACCATACACAGCTGGTGACCACTTCCTCCTGCCATTACTTTATATAGTGTGGTAACTGCATCTGCCTCACATGCAGCAAGTTAAACCACTCTACAGTCCTCTGTACAGATGTGTCTGTAATATCCAGATGTTTGCAACCTATATGTGGTTGGAAGTGGTCTGTGTGCCTTAACAATGCCCATGTATGCGATATTTTAGCCAGATAGGCCACAGTGAGTGTACTGACACATATGGCAGCATGTGGTATCATACTTGACTGAAACATCATGCTGATACAATGTCTGCCACCTTCACAGTTGGCCAACCTTGTAGATGCAATACATGAATCCAGATGCTTGGTTTTACAAGTGAACTGTTCATATTATGGGTCACATTAAAGGCTGGAAGAGGTGTGGCATGACATATTGTGGCCCTAATATGTATGTAACAGGAACACCTTGCATCTTAGCAGGGGTGTGTACACAATTTATATACACTGCATACCACTAATTTATCACATGTCCCTAACTTAGGCCATTTGTCCATCCCATTTTGCTGGCCTCTGTCCAGACTTCTTGGCACTGACAAGTTGTGAGGTATGCTACAGGAATGTTAAATTCACATCAGATAGGCCCCAGTGGTGACCACTGTAATGCAATACAGTTAACCTCACCACAAGTGAGCATGCACATAAAGCAATATAGCTATTACATAAAGCAATATAGCTATTACTGATAGTTGTTTGCATGGTCAATTGCATGCCCTTCACATGTCTTGGGTATTGCCAGGCAACAACAGAACAATGTCACACTCACCAGCTTCAGGCTGCTGCACCATATGCAGACCAGAGGGTCCTAAGTAGTTGTGAGAGGGAGGTATTGTCAGCAGACTCACATGTGGCCTTGGTACAAGATGGATGCAGCATGTCTGCACATTTACAGTACTAACCCCAATAATACACAGTGTTCTGTCCTCACCATAGATGTGCACATCTGTGCATTAGAAAACCCCATTCACAACTGCAATCGGACCTGACACATGGATGTAGATACAATACAGATGCATGTATGTCTGATACATTAGTGTACTAATCCCCACTGGGCCCTTACCTGCACGCTCCTCGTCCATTGTATGGGTGCAACCTACCTCCACAATGCTTTCCTCAGTTTCATGGCTTGTGCTTTGGGTAGGTGCCCCCAAGGTTGGTGAGGAGCTCCTTGGTGGGTGGCAGTGGGGGCTGGATGGCTGGGCCCCTACCTGTGGCTAGCTGGTCCCTCGCTACAGCAGCAGCACATTGACGGGCATGGCAGATGAGGTTGTTGGCCCAATGCTGCACCTGCTCATAAGTTCTGCTGTGCAGGTCAGCATCATTTACCCTGTGGACCACACTGTTCCACAGGGTGGTCCTCTCATGCACATCTTCTGCTATCCGTCCAAATAACAGGGCATAATGTCCAATTACATACTGGGTGATGATGTCAATTTCCCCAGCAGAGAATGCTGGTAGGCGAGCCCTCTGCATTTTACCTGGAAGACATAAACAGGAAAAAAGGTCACAGGACCTCATACGGTTGTCAAATTGTACATCAACAGCAGATATCACTTGCAAAAAATCCAAACTACACCATAACCCTCCAATCTCTCATGGCTATAGAAGCTTGCATTACACTCCTGGCCCTGATCTATCTTATTCCCCCCAACATTGGGCACTTACTTGCATAATCCTCAGTTCCCCATTCATTTCTGTGTAGAGGGATGACAGTGGCCATCTCCATGTGGATGGTGAGTGGATGGTGGCAAGTCTGTGTTTGACTGTGGTGTGTGATGGAGCTGAGAGGACATACCTGAGTTCATGTAGGAGGCAGACAGTAATGTTGTTATGCCCCATGGAGATTTGCTGTTGTCGCCATCAGTAGGCAATATGTACATGCTCACCATTGCTGAGTGGAGAAGTGTGGTTGATGTGCATATCCCCCTATACAACTGGGGTGGGTAGGGTGGCAATTTTCCCACCTAACCTGTCTGATGCAGGTTGCCTATATCCATGGCATGTGTGAATGAGTTGTACTTTACCACCAGAATGGGGTGAATTGTGTTGTTGCCTCTGAGACTGACAACATATGTGGAGACATTGTTGCAATTGTCCTTGGTGGTGTGGATATGTCTGATTTGTAGTCATAGTCAGCCTTACAGGAAGTCACCTGTGAACTTGCATGCTTGCTCAGATAGAAATGGACTTGCTTTCAGATTGTTGCCTGCACCTATGTGTCCTTGTACAGCCAATATAGCAACCTATTATGTGATTTGTGTATGGCTGCTATCCACCAAAGGGATTAGTCTACCTTGGTGAAGGCAGGGTTATACAGGTCAGGTACTGCTGAGTCCATATAGCTACAGTGGATATAAAGTGTACACACCCCTGTTACAATGCCTGGTATTTGAGCAATTGGAACTTGACACCACAGTAACTCATTTCAAAACAATTCCCACCTTTAATGTGACCTATAGCCTGTACAATTCAATTGAAAACATAACAATCTGGTCTGAGAAAACATATGGAAATAATAATCAGTACAATAAGCCAGTTGAATGAGTGTGCACACCCTTAAACTGGTATGTTGTGTACGCATCTCTTGAGATGGTTAGAGCATTCATTCATCTTGGTTTGGACTCTAACATCATGGCACATCTTCACTTAGCAATAGTTTCTCACCTTCCTAGAAACACTTTTGTTTGTTTTTCAATGGGATTGTACAGGTTAGGGGTCACATTCAAGATGAAAAACATTATGAAATTATTTTCTGTGGTCTCATTGTCATACAGCACACAAACCTGGCATTCCAACAGGGATGTGTATACTTGTGATATCCACTGTATATAGGTGTTGATATAGCTGTTAGTGGTAGGCATGGACAGAGGGCCATAACACAGTTGGACACTTCTCCAATTACTACCTGATAATCATGCCTACTCTAGTACTCATATCAGTGTCAAGGTAATGCAACAACCAGTAGCTGTACACATTTATGTCTGTTGTATGCACTAACAATTGTGCAACATGCACAACCTATGTACCTGAGTGCTTGAAACCCATGTTATTACTTTTGTGCCTTCCAGCTGAACATACGCATACATACATGTGCTCATTTCAGTTCTATGTTAGAATGGCACACTGTATTTACAGTATTGCTGCTCAGTCATACTTCTCAACCTGTTACAGCAGTATGTCTGGACAATGGCACACATAAATGGGTGACAAAAGGGAAATCAATATTGATACTGTATTAATATAGCTGCACCATACATTAGTACGTTGGTTGCACAGTAGGCTTTGACATCACTGTGATAACCTGGAAGATGTCCAACAGTCACAAGAGGGATTTATGTCACACTGTCATTGCTCACAGACTTGCCAGTGATTTGGCTGACATAATACAGATATATGTGTATGTGACTACACATATCAGTCACAAATGTGGTTATTGTCCAGCAGAACACTGTACAGTTGAATGTTATTATTTCAATATATCACATGTGGTTCAACACACGTCTGCAACAGTACTTTACTATGCACATGCACATTATAGGTCTCTTAGATTTACAAGACAAACATATATCATATTCATATTCACAGGTAACATATGGATATGGACAACATCCCATTAACTGGCCTAGCAGTGGCACAGGCACAACTGTTTGACAGACACCCCTATGATTGTCATATGTGAGCTGTCCTTTCCCAGGGTGAGTCAGGCTCCTGAGCTGTGATCCTACCTCGCAACCTCTTAGAGCATCACATCTGGACAAAGCCTAAAATGATGGGGGATAAATAGGGACAGACTTTAAATATTCCTGTTACAAACTTAGGAAGTTTTTAGATTATACATTTTGCATTAACTTGAATATTCTTATGGATATGGAGCCATAAACTCATGTGTTTATCATTACTTAATGACTTCAATCCTCAGCTATTAGCCAGAAATGTACATATTTCAGGAGGAACAGACAAAAAACTATGATGTGAAAATCTGGACATTCTGTGATGATCTGAACAGTTGAGAGGTATGGATATGATCTCTCCCAGTACAGAGAAGGCCAAATGCTATGGCCATAGCAGCTGTTCAGCAGGACATTAGTACAGCAAGTCTTGTTGGGACATATATTCTTCCAAATCATATTTCCTATTATTACAGACCAAGTACTACATTACATTACATGCTTACATGTTCCATTTGCCTTTCTTTTTTCTTCTCTTTTCAGGTATTTGTTGTTGTTTTTATTTGTTTTCTTTCTCTCTCTCTCTTTCTCTGCGTACTACAGGGATAGAGCTGGTTTGAATAGGTGTCAGCATGGCTTTTGTAGGTGATGCTCATGACCAGGTGATGACCTGTGCACCAATTGGTGTTTCCCACTTGCTTGCAAGCCCCCCTGCACCCTGCCTAGTTAAATATACCATCTCTGTAATCGCACTATATCAAGGAAATGGGAAATCTCCTGTTATGCACTTCTGCATACAGTGTGGAATGGGAGATTTCCCTTTTCCCCACTGTAGAGCGATCTTGGAGTTGGTATATTTAAGTAGGGGAGTGTGGGGGTTGCAGCAAATACGATGTCTTTGGTGTTTTTTTTATTGCATTTCAGAATTTCGAGTTTCTGAAAATTCGATCATATGGTCTTGGCCATGTGAAGTTCGAGTTTTCAGTAACTCGACATTCTGAAGTGAAACCATATATATATATATATATATATATATATATATATATATATATATATATATATATATATATACAGACACACACACACACACACACACACACACACACACACACACACACACACACACACACACCTCAGTATTTCTTGGTAATATATCTATATATTGTGATACACATATATGTATCTCCATACATTTCTATCTCTTTATCTATGTATATGTTTCTTTTCAGCTATATATATTTGTAGATACCAATCCTTCTTACTTGGACAGTGTCTCTTCTCTATTGTAAATGGGCTGTAAAGAAGGGTATGTTTGAGAAAACATTGTAAAGCCATGCATTTGAGGTGGCTTACTGGTAAAATTCTTTGGCTATGGTGTACAGGGTACTGGGTTCAAGACCTGCAAAGGCTATCTATTTTGTTGCTAGGCAGAGCAAGGACTGTTGGATACAGAGTGAGTAAGGCAATTTTGAGCAGCTTTAAGTGTGTTTCTACAGGTCTGTGAGACACTAAGTGGTGCTAATATACTGTTAAACAAACAGGTGCTTACACCGTGTAGGCTTCACGTACCAGTGCACAAATCTGCTTAGCATTTACATTTAAGCAATGCTTAAACCTGCTAAGCATAGCTCAGCCCAGGTAACCACTGGTCACATTCCAGTCTGATAAAATAGCAGGGTAATGATATCTTTAGTAAGTGTATTTAACTTCCTGTACATAACATGCTTCTATGTGATGTCATTACAGTAGCAAGGGGTATGACTATACTGTATGGGACACCTGGGTATACATGGGTAGTACCACAATGTTTTTTTCTTTGTATTTGTTTTCTACATGGGTAGTATCCCAGGTTATATGCAGTCACACTTGCATGTTACACCAGCTACAGTGCACTGGTTGACAAAAATAGTTTAACACATATTGTATCATTACATTAGTACTTTACTTTTACTTGGAAAAGTACTGTTTAGATTGCAGATTGTAGTACTAGAGCCATACACCCCTGCATGCAAAGTTGGGACTCTGATTACTGAATATCCTGTTCTTGGTGTTTGAGCTGTATGTTTTTATGTATCTCCTATTGGATATTGATATGATATTATGATATTAGCTATAGACTACTATGTTTTTGGACATGTCATTAAGGACTGCTGTCATGTAGTAATGGCATACATTTCAGTTTCAGTCTTCTCTCTTTCAAAACATTCATCCTAATGCATAACCTGTTGGGTATCGACTTTCTGTCTGTCCTCTGTACAGATGTGCAGATGTCAGGTATTGCTAAGGCCATATCACTATGTAGGTGCCCACATAGTATTGTGCTGTGGGCCTGGACACACTGCTGTAAGTTTTAACATATGGGACATTCCTTAATGTGGGCCTTGCCCCTTTTTCTTGCCTGTGTGAGTGACATTACAAAGGTGGTGAGCTGCAGATTCACATACAGTAGATGGCAATACATCACAGGACAGGACATGTGGACAGCCAAACAACATGGGAGACATATCCCAAGATTTGTAAACATATTCTATGTCATCAGTGCTGTTATACACATGGCGGACTGATAGATTGACAGGGTTTGTGTGGACATGCATTTAGTGAGTGACTTCTTGACTGACAGTGATATGTCTCTGACATACCTCTCCACTGGCACGCTGTCCACATACTGGCCACATGTTTGCCTGCTATGTTTTGTCTTTTCCCCAGACAGTTGGTGTCCTTGGTAAATTAGTTGTGGACTCTGAGGAATGCAGTCAGTAAATACTCACATCTGTTGGTATTTCTGACATCATATTCCTCATAAAGGATATGTTACAACAAACCCAGCAACATCTGCAACTGTCTCAATGTATGACAGCAATATGTCCACTCTACCACTGTGTTTGTACCTCTGTCCCCAAATGATGTCAGGCTTTGTCCACATGTCAATGAGGCTCAGACATATTTATTATCATTATTTCCTGCCTTCATTCCTGCTACCATCCCAGTGATATAGTAGACCCACAAACACGTCAGGGAAGAGGCCATAGATATGAGTCCTGAGCCTGCACATTCTGAGATGAACTGTACATGTAAGAGGCCTGTGTATGTCTGGCCATTGTTAACAGACTGTCATGGTTGTGTACACATGTCATGTGTACATGCTATTTGGGCTGTCTTTGGAGGGGTGGATGTAAGTGTTATGGTTCCTTCTTTATCTGACTGTGCATGCTGCCCCAGTTTCTGCTGATCTATTGGCTGTATGTGTTTGTTGGGGCAGACATGTCCTGTATCAAGATCAGGGTTCAGACTACAGTGAGAATTGGAACTGTATATGTAGGGCTAGTGTGTGAAGTGGCAAACAATGATGTCTTTGTTCACACAGTCAATATACTCTACTGTTCACATGACTTACTGGTATGTGACTGTAACTGTATTGATATTAGTTATGGGTATGCACTTTCACACTGGTGTCTGCCAGTGCTGTTACATCCCTGTAGTGTGATATATTTGCAAATACATGTGTAATTACCCATAGCAGATTACCTAATGCAATTACTTATATTTCACTATATATATGTTAGAGCATACAGGAGGGTGTTACTACAGCAACTGTGTTAGCTTATCTATGCCAATACTTCAGATACATCCCCATTTTTAGGGCTTCCACCCACCACTTTGTCAGCCTTGGTCCAGATTCCTTGCAGTAAGGGGTTCTAAGCATACCTGTCAACTGGCTGGATTGTTTCAGGATGTCCGGGTTTATTGCTCATATTTCTGGTCTGTTTTACAGATTATTCTCATTTCACTGGTAAATCACTATGATGATATGATTATTGTCAGAAAATGAGGACATACATTTCATTTACCTACCTCACATCCATCAGAATATGCATGCTGAAACAAACTGTGTCATTCTGTCAAGAAGAGTACAGGGGGACAATGACCTCTTCCTTCATGGATGCTAATGTGCTAGTACTGAAATGTGCCACATAGAATGACTTTCTGACCACAATGGCAATGTAGTGGTCAAAGGAGACATTGCTGTCACCCTGTGTACCCAGATCTCTTGTAGCACCTTCTTTGTTCAGGGGACTACCATCAATGTAGTAATTCATGGGAACAGGGTTTCCCCAAAGGGGATGACAACACATTTTCTGAAACTGAGCTTAAGGCCATGGCTCTGACACCAATCATTGGTCTCAGTTAGGCCTTTCAGTAGGATGCCAACATCAATTGGGTAGTTACTAATAGCTCTCAACTTGCAATTTTCTACAAACATTGTCAGCCAGAGTCCCTTCATGTTGGCATGGATTTCAGAGAAATTTATACCAAACATGGGAGGACCCAGGACAGAACCTTGTGGGACTCCACTTATGACTGCTCAGCAGTCTGACTTAGAGTCAGCTATTTCCACACTGTGAGTCCTATCTTTGACCCATTTTGCAACCCACCTAGTGATATAGGGGTTGATGCCTAGCTTAGTGAGTTTTTGCATGATGCCTGGGGGGGGGGGTATTATCAAAGGGTATGGCCAGATCAAGGTAGGCTGTATGTGCCACCTTGCCTTCATCCACAGATCAAGTAATTGACTTCAAGAAGTTAACCAGTTTGATTGAGCAGGTATGACCTACCCTTCACAAAAGTAAACTGTGTGGGATCCTGAGTCTGCGGAATCCCATATCCCTGTTTATTAGGTGCATGATTATGCATTCCATAGCTTTGCATAAGAGTTTCCAGGCAGTTGGGGTGGTAGTTCCCAGAGTCTGTAGTCACACCTTTTTTGTGCACATTTCAGTAGGGACAAAGTCTGAGGTGAGGCTGTTCTTGAACAGGGCACACAGGTGAGGTGCCATGTCAATCTGTAGTTCATGTAGAACACAGCCAGGGATATTGTCAGGTCCCATAGAAGCTGTATTCTTGGCCTTGGACAGTGGTGTTTTAACCTGTGCAGCAGTAATACTGGGTGCCTGGCAGTGCACTGGTATTGTGATTGGTCCTTTGAAGGGGGAGAGGTTTAAAGTTTGCACTCAGTATGTCAGCCAGTATGTTGGCAATATTTGTTGGCTCAGTCTAGGAGGTACCATTGTCTAGTAGCTCAGAGCAAATCTTGGTATTGCCATGGAGATTCTTTACATAACTGTATGAGGCCTTGTGGTTGTCTTTACTATGTGCTCCAATTCTGTTTTCACAGCTACCTTTGTAGTATTTGATGAGGGATCTCAACTTTTAATTGAGGCTGATACGTTTTTTTTTCCAGTCTTGGGAATTCACCTTATTCTGTATCAGTTCCCTCCTTCTGCTGTACAGTTTCTTTATGGGTGGGGACCACCAGATAGGCTTCCTATTTTTGGAGGTGAGGGTCTTGGTTTTATTGGGTATGGCAGTATCCATGCATTTATGTACGTGTTCATAGTGCATTGTTGTTTGATTCAGCAGTCATGCAATTAGTCTCCATTTGCATGGCTGCTGTGAGGTTACCCACCACTGTTTATAGGAGGCCTTAGTTAGCTTTGGAAAGGCTTTTCATGGTGGTTTCCTGTGCAGGGGGGGTGTGAGGCCTCTGGATTTCCAAAGGTGATTACTTTGTGGTCAGATATAACAAGGTAGGAGTTGACTATTTGGGTACAACAACAGTCACCCATGTTAGTAAGGACCAGGTCAATGTGATGGGCAAGTGCATCGGTACATGAGGAGCTTTCCCAGTTAATGATGGGGTAGTTGAAGTCAACCAGTATGAGACAGATAGGTTGGACACTAATATTCTCCAAGGTATTTAGGGACATGGAGTGTGAGTCTTGGGACATGTTTGGGGACCAGTAGCAGGCTATAGCCTGAACCACTGTCTTACGCAATGTTAGCTACACCTGCATGATCTGTCATGCATAATGTTGGTCTACCAATCTGGAGGTGTGCACATCCTTTATGAATATGGAAAAGCATCACCTTTCAGATTCAGTCCAATTTCTGCAGCCAAAAGGAGTGGAATGAGTTATAGGCTGGTAGTTCAGGGATTCTCACTGCTGCCTTTAACCATGTCTCTGTTACAGCACAGATGTCATTGTTCCCCATTTCATTTTCAAATTTAGACATCTAGAATGCAGCAGCATGACCCTCATAATGCAAGTGTTTGCAGCTGTCATATATTTCTGTATAGTTATGTATATATATATGTCTATATATGTGTGTGTGTATGTATTTAGTCACCTTTCTATATATATGTGTGTATGCATATATGTAGATATAAATTTAGATGTATCTCTCGCTCTCTCTTTCTAAAGATATATATATATATATATATATATATATATATATATATATATATATATATATCAAATGCATAGATGTGTCCACATATATGCATCTCCATACATGTATATATAGAGAACCTGACTGATTCTACAGACTCCTTTCCCTACTGTTGAATGACTGTACTAACTGATATGTTTGGAAACTCATCACTGTGGTCCAGAGCTCAGATGGTGTAATTGTACGTAGCTTTTGGTTGTAATTTATAGGGCCTTAGGTTCAAGACTTGGCAAGACTTATTATTTTGTTGGAAGGCAGAACAGTTGCTGCTGGGGAGGAAGGAATAAGGTCAATAATTAAAAGAGGTCCCTAGTTTGGGCCCCTTGACTCCCATTTTGACAGCCTTTGGAAAGATTTGTTACAGTATGAGGTTCAGACTGTGAATCTGATGTCCGACTGCAATACACACACACACACACACACACACACACACACACACACACACACATATATATATATATATATATAGTTCCCATTCAGAAGCCTGAAACATTATAAGCCTGAAAATCAAAATCCTGAAACCAAAAGCCTGAAAATTCAGAATCCTGAAAACTCAAAATCCTGAAAGCCCAAAATCCTGAAAGCCCAAAATCCTGAAACTCAAAATCCTGAAAACACAAAATAGACATACTGATGTCATTGTGGCTTTGCTATTGTTAGCCCTGTGGTGTTAGGTCATGCATTGGGTTCAGGTAAGTGTGCGGTTGGTTTTATGTTCGGGTTAGGGGCAGTTTAAGTGAATTAAGGTTAAGGCGCATGTTAGGCATGTATGCAATAGTGACAGAAATTAGGGTTAGGGGCGGTTTAAGTGAGTTAGGGTTAGGGCGCAGGTCAGGTGAGTGTGCGATAGTGACGGACCTTAGGGTTAGGGTTAGAGTCAGTTGGTAGATATTAGTGTCTTTGTATTGGAATATTAGCATTATTTGTGTTTTCAGGATTTTTAGTTTCAGGATTTTGGGCTTTCAGGATTTTGGGCTTTCAGGATTTTGAGTTTTCAGGATTCTGAATTTTCAGGCTTTTGGTTTCAGGATTTTGATTTTCAGGCTTATGATGTTTCAGGCTTCTGAATGGGAACTATATATATATATATATATATTAGGTACATACAGATATTATATATATATATATATATATATATATATATATATATATATATATATATATATATATATATATATATATATATATATATATATATATATATATATATATATATATATATATATATATATATATATATATATATATATATATATATATATATATATATATATATATATATATATATATATATATGGATATATATATATATATATATATATATATATATATATATATATATATATATATATATATATATATATATATATATATATATATATATATATATATATATATATATATATATATATATATATATATATATATATATATATATATATATATATATATATATATATATATATATATATATATATATATATATATATATATATATATATATATATATATATATATATATATATATATATATATATATATATCTATATAGGATCCGTACTGATCCCTGTAGGAATTTATTACTAAAACAAAAATGGCCGGGCATACTTACGCAAAAGTGCTTTTTACCGAAGAAACACTTTCGCAGAAGTATGCCTGCAGCTAGAGGGAGTTGTGGGGGAATGACTGTTACGGACACCATACTATGGTGCGGATAAAGGAAAACTTTCCTTCTCCTCACTGTTGTGCGATCTTGGAGAGAGAATATTAAAGTAGGGGGATGTGTGGGGGGGGGGGCACACGTTAATTTACTGTTTTTTTCTTTTTTTTTAACACACTTTAGCAAAAGCCCTTTTTTGGTGAAAAGCACTTTCGCTAAAGTGTGTTTGGTGAGAGTGGATTTGGACTGTTGAACTTTCATTCAACAGTCTTGGATCCATATATCTATATATATATATATATATATAGGGTCTATATTAGATGAACGAAAGTTCATCTTAGCGAACTCTCACATGAGCGAATATTGTGGAACTCGAAACCGCAATTGCGAGATCGTGGTACAGTGAAGATGGGAATATTTGCCCTTTCCTCACTGTAGTGCGATCTCGGAGTTGGAATATATATTTAGGGGGGTTGTGGGGGTGCAGCTCCCCACAATTGCAGTTTCGAGTACCTGGATATTCGCTCATGTGAGCATTCGCTAAGATGAACTTTCGTTCATCTAATATAGACCCTATATATATATACATATATATATATATATATATACATATATATATATATATATATGCATCTCCATACAGATATACATTTATATATATGTACAAAACTTGACTAATGTTAGCAAACCTTTTCCCTACTGTTGAATGACTCTGCTGAATGATATGTTTGGGAAAACATCAGGCATCTCTGCAGCTCAGATGGCTTAGTGGTAAATTGCTATGGCTATGGTGTGCAGTGTCCTGGGTTCAAGATTTGCACGGGTGTATCATTTTGTTGCCGGAAAGAACAAGGGCTGTTGGATACAGAGTGATTAAAGCACTTTTAAGCAGCAGTAAGTGGGTTTGCGTGGGTTTGATTGGAGGTGAGCAATGCTAACTTTCAATTAACTATGCTGACAGACATTTAGCCTTAAAAGTGCTTAATCTGTATAGGCGTCACTTAGCACTGCACAAACAGGCTTAGTCCCACTTACTACTGCTTACTCCCGCTTACCCCATGCTAATTTCTTTAAAAGAAAAGAAAAAAGGGGTGACAGGAAAGTTTCAAAAAGTGGGCACGAAGGGGGGAAAAATGAAAGATAGCTAGGGATGTGCAGGATGGGTATACAGAAGGTCCATAGTTGTCCATTTCTTCTACATCATCAGCTGTGCATTTATACTGAATTTGGAGGTGCATTTGGACAGTCAAACCCCTGATAGAGGTGAGAGGACAACAATAATGTGTTGTGAAGCCAATTAGGCCAAATGTGTCCAGTGGACATGTGTGCAAAATGGACAGCTATGTAGGGGGTGACTTTTTTTTGGGAACAGATTGCCCTTTTTTTTAAGGTGAGAGTGGGATGCTGGGGAAGGGTAGTTGATATATTTGGGAAGGTAGGTTGGGTGGGGATACAGACAAGACAGACAAGACAGCATACAGGGACGGTATATGACACGTGGGGGTAAACACCTTGGATGGGGAGGGGTCTTTAGCAATCGGAAGCCCATGAGCCCCCAAATGGATACAGTGGGACTGAAGTCCCCACCCCTGGGCAGTCACCACTGCACTCCGTAGGTGGCTGTGCTCGGGGCTGAGTAAGATGGGCAGGCTGACCCTCTAAATGCACCATGCAGCCCTCAAGCTGGCATAGCAGATCTCCCAATTCTTTGTGTAGCTTGGTAGGCACCAGACCCCAGACTTGGCTTTGGGTGACAGGATCCTGTCTGACCAGCACCCGGGAGTGGATGAGTCCCATCCCCTGAGGCAGTTCCACCTGACAGTGTTGCAGGACAGGTGAATGAGGAGGTCCCAGGGTAGGTCCTAGATGTGCTGAGGCCTGGTGCCATGGCCAGATGAGGCTGGAGAGGCAGATCCACTGGGATCGGCCTTCCCAGACATGCTATGGTGTTGCAATTTTAGAACATATGCTGGTTAGTAATCGTAAGCACATTCCAGGATTAGTTATAACAGCATGCATGAGTATTCCCATTATCCCAAAACAACATATTTGGAACATTTGCATAGCAAACAGAACACATGCATATATGGAACCACAGTGGGCTTTACACCAGCATTGAAGTTACATTGATAGCAACAGGCCACCGATGACAGTTTTTGAACAAGGAGCATTAATTGGAATACATTTCAACATTTGTAGAACAGTAGGACACATGTCCCAATGGTAGGTTTGGTGGAAACATACCCATTCATTTATGTATTTAGATTATTGGTGAAGATAAGGTGGGGGAGAGAGAGAGATGTCAATTAACAAATGTAGATTCTTGCAGCAATCACAGCTTTAATGATCATTGCTCTACAGATAATATTATAACAACCTATGGCCTTGGGTTAGGCAGTGGTATGTTTATACACAGTGTATAATTACAGCCTTCTTATAGCTACTTTATATCTTCTCTTCCCTGCAAGACCTGTGGAGAGAATTTCTGTTAACACTACCTGACTGTTTTTAACCATATTCACATAGTCAGGGTTACATATGTACACTCATATTGTGTGTGTGTGTGTGTGTGTGTGTGTGTGTGTGTGTGTGTGTGTGTGTGTGTGTGTGTGTGTGTGTGTGTGTGTGTGTGTGTGTGTGTGTGTGTGTGTGTGTGTGTGTGTGTGTGTGTGTGTGTGTGTGTTTCCGCTACTGCCATACTCTGCCTTGATTTCAGTCAGTCATTCTGGTTGTGGGCAGCAGGGACCAGTAGCTGTGACCGCATGACACTTTTGAACATTTCTTGGGGGAGACCACTTGATGTATGTACTTATCTTGTTTGCAGCCTTGGGGTTGGACCATGTGTGTTGGACACAGTATAACTAGAGCCTTCTTATAGCTACTTTATACCTTCACTTACCTGGTAGACCTGTGGAGGAAATTTCTGTTAACACTACCTGACTGTTTCTACATATATTCACAAAATCCTAGGTGAAATTATGCATACAGCTTACTACCACTCCCGGGATTCGAACCATGGCTGTTTCTGCAAAAAATTGCATTTCATCAGAACAAGCTACTGAGAAACTGCTTTCTTTTCTGTGAATGTTTTCTGTCTAATTCTCTCTTGGTTGTACAATCTGACCTTGTAATTACAACATTTTTATACATATATTCCTATACATACCTTTTGACATAGCACAGTGTGGAAAACAGTGGTTAACACAACATTACTATTCAAATATCAGATCTTGGTGCATGAAATGTTTTAATATCAGTTAATCTCATGTCTTACAGAGGCACTAACTTTGTCAGATGAGACTTGATTATTTAATGCTTTCAGAGCTATAGTTGCTGTGCATAACCTGTACACATTTCAATTCATACAATACCAGAGTAAACACAACCAGTCCAGGGTTCTGAATTTTATTGACAGACAGTTAAATTTTTATTTATATATAACCTATATGAGACTATTACTGTAATATTGTCTTGTTTATTCAGTAAAAACCATACCCATTTTAAGACTACAAGGTGACATTCTACTCCTTTATATTTATTTGGTATGAATACTACAAGCTAGATTGTTACTCACTAGCCTCGCAATGCAGCCTTTGCAATCTGCTTGCATGGGCTTCCCAGTTCACAGCCCGCTCAGCTGGAGCTATAAAGAAGATAGAGAAACATTTATGCATACTTATGCATCTCATAGGCTGGACTTTGGTAAACAGTTATTGATATGAATACTTACAAATGTCTAGGACATCATCCCTCTGCCATGCTTCTTGGACCCACTGGTCCAAGAGCTCCCTCTTCCTCCACTTCAAGTTGGCATAGTGGTGCTGGACCTGCTCACCAGTCTGAGGGATGCCAGTGGCACTGGTGAGATCACAAGTGAGACTTTCCCATGCCCCCACTTTGTATTGGGAGCCCTGGGGCTGGTCCGGCAGCAGTCTCACATCATGTTTTTTAACGAGTCCTACCATGACCTTGGACTTCTGTATGCCCCAGCGCTGCACCCAAAAGCACATACCCTCTCCAACACCAGCCATACTGCCTACAGTGGGGAGCTACAACTGGTTATAAGCTGTATTCCCACCTGCGAGGTTTAAATATGGCTAATTACCTGCCCTTTGACATGATTGGACAGTTTTGAATATGCTGAGCTAAGCTAAGCTATGGGCAAACCTGCTTAGCTAAGGTTGGAAGTGCTTAAAGGGGCAGGTTCAGCACTGCTTACCAATGGGCAAATCCATTTAGCTGGGCTGCTCATTGCTTAGTATTCATATTTGAGCAATGCTTACACCCAGTAAGCATATCTGTGCAATCCTTAGCATTGCTTACATTTTATTTTATAGACTATCAGCTTTATGGGATTGATTCATCATTCCTGACATATTATAATTTTGTTTACCTTCCCTGACATCCCCCTATGTGCTTTTGTTACAGTTATTCTTGTGTTACTATACTGTATGGGGCAGTTGTGTTTATATGGGGGTCTCACATCTTTTCTGGACTGACATCTCATTTTTGGATCTGCTACATTACCCTGGGTGATAAATATTATTTACTACCTCATTTATTACAACATATGACTTTTACAACTGCCTTCATATATAAAAGTAAAATTACTTAATTGGGGTTTGAACCGTGAATGCGTGCATGCAAAGTAGCAGTTCTGTTCACTACACTATTTCAGATTATTTGTTTAGATGATATATTCCTATTTAACTTCTTCAGATATTTAAGCTATGCTAAGTACAGGTGCTCAAAGTGCACACATGCTCAGATATGCTTAAACGTTATTGCAGCCAGAAAAAAAAACATAAAATAATTATAAAATATGTGTTTTATTATGCTCAATGTGGGGGCTGTGCTTATGTTTCATCACATTTACGACACTGATGAGCAAAGCCTTACAGGATGTGGGGGGAAGAACAGCCAGGTTCTAAATATTGCTCTCACAAACCTTGACAGTTGACAGTATAATAGGTTTTGCATTAGCGTGACTTTTATAGAGAGTATGCAGTCATACCTCTCAACCTCTTACAGCACACAATCAGTACCAAGCCTTACATAATGTGGGGACAGATAGGGTCAGGTTTACAATATTGCTCTCACAAACTTAGAAAGTTGACAGTATGGTAGGTTTTGCATTAGTGTGACTTTTATGCTGCTTATGTGGCATATGTCTGGACATTCTGATAGTATCTGTACATTTAAAGGCCATCCCCTTTCCTTTTGAATTGCCGAACACCAATTCTGGAGTGCAGGGGGTGTGTATATTCTCAGAGCACTGCTCTGTGACATGCCTCCTGTCCTCATACACACACCTCTGTCCGTATTAGAACACGGCATTGCACCTTCATGCATATGCATGATGAGCTGCCATGCTTAACGGGAACGAACCATTCTTGCATGGAAGTGTGTTGAATCCTGGGGTTTGTATTTTCTGACCTCTGCCTGGTTGTGTGGATATTTTTTGGTTCATTTCTAATGGCTACCAAGAAGGGCTCGAGAAGGGGCAATGCTAATAGCTGTAACAGAAACTAAATATGAAATTTCTGATTTAGATGTATTATTACATATTTGTACTTGTTTGTTTATATATTTGTTTGTTTAGTTATTTGCTTTTGTTTTGTGATACTGAATTTATTAACTCATATTTTTAGCACATATATGTATTCAGACATATTTCTCCTGTCTCTGCAGGTCTATTCCACAAAAAAATAATATAATCTCTTTGTTTGATATAAAATGAATAACTAATTTAAATTCTGAAACCAAAAAGTTAATTTATCTGAAGCATTTGATGCATTATCAACGATAAATTAATAACATATTGCATTAATGTTTGCTTCAAAATGGTACATTTCCTAAGCAAGTCTCTCTCATCTGATCAAGTTATAGCAATAGGGACCTCTCTTCCTATCACAGTACATCATACTCCTCATCCAGCAATAAATGTATTCTGTTGCACCCAAACCTGAAAAATCCAGAGCCAGGTTGCGTGGATCCTTTCATCCTGATTGCATTTAAAATAAAGGTTCTTTGTTGTAGTGGTATATATTGTAGAAGAAGTTAGAAGATGCAATACAAAACAATTACTGCCAAGACAGTGCTCAAAACCAAATGTATTGCAACAAATGCAAAACCTGCTTTATTCACTGTCCAAGGACCTTTCCTATACTCCTGTGAAAGTGTGCCTTTTAGTTGCTTCAACATTCTTAGCAAAGACCCCATTGTTTCATCACAAAGTCTAGTGAAGTAGTTTTTTTGAAGGTGATCCTTCACTAAAAGTTGCCTAGCAAGCAATCTCCTCTCCCATTAGTGTTGGCCTCTGCCTTAAAAAGCTAATACTCTCTACTTTTGTATGTAATGTTCAGATACCATTCAATTTTCTTTTTATTATTAGCAATTACCAGCACCATATGGGTTTCTCAGTTTCAAACTCTGATTTTCAATGAACCTTATATAGTTTTCCACAAAGATAAGGTGACTCTTAGAAAAAATCCTTGTTTCTTATCTACAGTAGTACCATAAATAACTCTGAATCATATCAGCCAGAGTTCAACATTCTTCTATAACCCACTGATCAAAGGGGATGCACTTTGCATCTGCTAAATCCATTGAATGCTTAGGTATTACATTTCTAGGATCAAGATTATCAGGTGAAGTGAGTAAACCTTTTCGTCCTTGTCACATAATTTGTAACTGCATTAAGGGATGTACTAGTCAGAGGATATTTCACAAAAGTGCCACCCACTGCTGCAGCTTCTTTTAAAAATGTATTAGCACAGGACATTAGTGAAATCTAACTGTGCTCCCTGGCTCACTAAGCAAACATGCTCTATTATGCGGCAGAGGAATATTGCTTGGAAAACCTATGTAAAAAATAAACTCCAACCCTACTCCAGTCTTACAAAGAACTTAGAAACATGTGTAAAACATTTATCAAAGATAAAAAAACATTCTTTGCTTCCAAACACTGCAGCCCGCATACTAACGCTAAGAAATTTTAGTCCACTGTTAATAAGATTTTCCACCCTAGTACCCCTCCCACCCCCAACTCCTTCCCTCTCAATACTGCCACAGAAACTGCTACTCTATTAAACAATTATTTCATAGACACAATTCAAAGACCAACTCATCCCAGTCTCACTCCCTCTTCTCTGCCCCTACCTCACAGTCCATCTTCCTCTAATACTTTCTCCTTACAACCTGTTCCCATTTCCTTTATTAAATCCCAGTTGAACAAACTCAAACCCTGCTCACCCTCTGTTGACAATCTAGCTCCCCACTTCCTTAAAATTGCAAACAACTCTATTGTCTACCCTGGTTCTATCCTTATTAATTGCTCTATAACCAAGGCTCTCATCCCCAACACTTGGAAATTCTTTTATACAATCCCACTCCACAAAGGAGGTAACTCCACTGACCCCTCAAACTATCATCCCATAAGTATACCATCCCCACTTTCCAAGATACTTGAAAAATGCATTCACTCCCAGCTATTCAAACACTTGGGTGAAAACAATCTCCTAACTCCCACCCAACACGGTTTTAGACCACACCACAGCACATCTACTGCACTTTTCTCATTCACCCAAACAGTGTCAGAAGCCCGTGCTAACAACCTATTTCTCTCCTGTCTATTCCTTCATCTCTCCAAAGCCTTCGATACAGTCTCCCACTCTAAACTGTTAACTAAACATTCAGACTTTCATCTCTCTCCACTCTCTATATCCTGGTTCTCTAGTTATTTATCTAACA